>NC_056728.1:264665102-264667602 GCF_019279795.1 Protopterus annectens
ATCATTTGTCATGGGTATTTCATGGTGTGGATACCCTGTCCTCCTTTTATGAGTGTTCCTCAGCCTTCTCTGGAACAGCTTCCTTTTTTCTCAGAGGTTCTTCAAGTTCTCTTGTTTCAGGGTACTATTCAAGAGGTGCCTGTGTCCCAAAGGGATAGTGCCCAGAAAAGAGAGTACTTTGAGACTGATTCTAGACCTCTCTCGTCTAAACACTTTTCTGAAGGTGCCTTCCTTTCAGATGTTGTCCCTTCAGACTCTGTTTCTTCTCTTGCTCCCTCAGGCCTTTCTGGTGTCTCTGGATCACAAAGATGCTTGTCTCCATATCCTGATCCAGACTCTTTTTAGGAAGTTTTTGTGTTTCTGTGTTGCTTTCTGGCATTTTCAGTTCTGTGTTTTGCCCTTTGGCATTTCTACTGCCCCAAGGGTGCTCACCAAATGCCTCACTCCTGTGATTGCTTTTTGCAGGCTTCAAGGGATCCAAATATTTCCTTACTTGGATGACCTGCTGATTCAGACAGCCTCTCTGGAGATCCTTTTGCAAAATCTTCATGTTGCCATTTCTCTTCTTCAGAGCCTGGAGTTCACTATAAACTTCAAAAAGTATTCTCTGACTCCTTCTCAGGATCATGTCTTTCTGGGTTGCAGGATTCAGACAGTGTCAGTGTTGGCATCCCTGCCTCCTCCAAAGGCCTTAACTCTGATTTCTTACGTTCAAACTCTTCTTCCCCTGGCCTCCATCACAGCCAGGGAGGTTCTGAGGCTATGGGTTTCATGCCTTCTACTATTCTGATGATCCTTCAGGCGAAACTACACATGAGGAAGTCCCAGTGGTTTCTGAAGTCAGTGTGGCTTCAACATGTGCACCCTCTAGACTTTACAGTTCCTCTACTTCCTTGTTTCGAAATGGGAACTTCTCTGGTGGAATCAGCAGTTGTCTCTGAATCCAGGGCTCCCTTTTCATTCCCATCTTCCCTCTCAGGATCAGTTCACAGACACTTCAGGTGTGGAATGGGAGCAACTTTTGACTCCCTGAAGTTCGGGGAGTGTGATCACCTCATCAGCAGGAGCACATCAACATCAAATGGATGAGAACTGTTATGCTGGCTCTTCAGGCCTTTCATCATCTTTTCTTTCCAGGACCTCTCAAGGTATTCACAGGCAATACCACAGTTATGTGGTATATCAACAAACAAGGGGGGGATAAGATCTTACCTTCTTTGCCAGTTGGCATTTATGGTATGGGATCTGGCTGTTCAGTATCAAGTGACTCCTCTTCTGGCAGTTTTCAGCCCTTCAGAGCTGAACATTGTGGCAGACACTCTGAGCTGGTTCTTCACTCAATCCCACGAATGGATGATTCACAGGGATGTGTTTCTGGACATTGTTCACCAGTGGGGTAGTCCTCAAGTAGATCTCTTTGCCTCCCCTCTGAACAATCAACTTATTCTGTTTTGTGCCACAGTCCCAGGACCTCTGGTGTGGAGGGTGGATGCCCTCTCATTTTCTTGGAAGGGGATGTTTCATTATGCATTTCCTCACCTTCCTCTCATTCCAAAAGTCCTGTTAAAAATTCAACAGGATGCTCCCAAAATCCTGTTGGCGACTTGCTTTTAGCTGCAACAGCACTGGGTCCCTCTACTTCTGAATCTAGCCAAAGGCAATCATCACAAGTTACCTCACAGGGTGGATTTACTCAGACAAGACAAGGATCTCCATCCATCCCTACCTGTCCATGCTTCAGCTGATGCTGTGGGTGATAGGATTTTGATTTCTCATAGATGCTTTTTTTTTCTGAAGATGTACTGAGTTGTCATGTAATCAGTCTGTTAATTTGCCTACTTTTTTCCCCCTCCCTACAATCCTACAGTGAGAGGGTGCTGCATACTTTGCAATTGCATAGACAGCTCAGATTTTATTTGCATAAAGACTAAAGCTATCAGAAAATTTGATTGGTTGTTTTTTTCCTTTCTTCCTAGATCTTTAGGATTAGCTGTTTCCAAGCAAATTATTTCTGTTTGGATTTCAAAGGCTATTTTTTTTGTTACACTTTTCATGGCAAGGACATTTCTTCTCCTGTAAAGGCTCATTCTACTAAAGCTGTGGCTTCTTCTGGTGCTTTTTCACACACTAATTCTATTCTTGAAGCAGCTACCTAGACTTCTGTGTGTACTTTTACCAAATGCTACAAGTTGGATGGTATCGCTAGAGCTGGTTTTGCTAGTGCCATTCTTCATGGCTTCTTAGAGGGCTCTACTGGTGCTTCCTCCTCCCAAGTTTCTTCTTGAGTTTTGGCACTCTGCCTTATGTGATGAATACTGCAGTGGTGAATGTAAGGATGTAGTATAGTTGTGTAAAATCTTACCATAACAGTGGATGCCCTTGCTTCCACTACTGCAGCAGTCACGTCCTCCCTCCATCCACCTAGTCTTTTTCCTTCCTGGATGTGTAGGTTCTCTTTGGTTTTCCTTGGACTGGTGTTCCTACTGGTGCAATTACTTCT
>NC_056728.1:264672602-264752201 GCF_019279795.1 Protopterus annectens
TAAATTATTCCAATGTAAACTACAAAAAGATTGATACTTTTTTGGTTATTTAAGCATATTTTTAGGGCAATTAATTCTGCATTCACTATTTTAGGTGGCTGGATAGGATTCAGGATGATATTAAGGGTACTTTTAAACATGACAGCTATGCCCCCACCCCTTTTTTTCCCCCGGTCTATCCTGAGAATATTATACCCAGGTGGAAGGATCTCTTCATCCTGGTTCTCCTATACACGATCGAAAATCCAAAAAGCAGATTCCCATATGGCTGAGACCATATGATCAACTTTTGGAATTTCTAACGTGCAGAATGGGCATCTCCATATAGTGCAGAATGGGAAGATTTCTGTCTTCCACACTGTAGTATGATCTCGGAGTTGGTATATTTAAATTGCAGGTGGGGACGCAGCCCCCTGTTAGCAACATGTAGGAAAGTTTTTTTTTTTTTTTTTTTTTAACGATGTTCGAAATTCCAAAAGTTGATCATATGGTCTCGGCCAAATGAGAATCAGCTTGTAGAATTTCGATCATCTACAGTAGACCCATACAGTATATATATATATATATATATATATATATATATATATATATATATATATATATATATATGGGTCTACCTGACAAGGTCGACAAGCCACAATATCGACAACCAGTTTACCGACACCACATAACCGACAGTTCACAAACACAAAACCTCACATGCCCAACACACCATAATAACGACAATCAACAAAGAAAACAAATCCCCTGTCCAAAAAGCACACACACAACACAAGCACACCAAAATCCTTACAAACCCACACTAAACCTCACATACACAACTATCTACAACCTTAACCCAAACCCTAACCCTAAGGTCCGTCACTATCGCACACTTACCTAACCCACGCCTTAACCCTAACTCACTTAACCCACCCCTAACCCAAAGACTATCACTAGCGCACACTTACCTAACCCGCGCCCTAACCCTAACTCACTTAACCCGCCCCTAACCCAAAGACTATCACTACCGCACACTTACCTAACCCGCGCCCTAACCCTAACTCACTTAACCCACCCCTATCCCTACAGACCGTCAATATCACACACTTACCTTACTCGCACCCTAACGTCCGTCACTACCGCATACTTACACAGCCTTTTCCCATGTCGGTGTTCTCAGCGTCGGTGTTTTCATCCGTCGGTCTTCTCAGTTGTCGATCTTCTGGCGTCGGTGTTCTCAGTGTCGGCATTCTGAGCTGTCGACGTTGTCAGGCGGACCCATATATATATATATATAATCTATACACGTGTGTGTGTATATATATAAAATCTATACACCTGTATATGACTGTGTGTGTGTGTGTGTGTGTGTGTGTGTGTGTGTATGTATATATATATATATATATATATATATATATATATATATATATATATATATATATATACACACACACACACACACACACACACGCACACGTATACTAACTCAGCGATCACACAAATTTGGAGAAACAGGAGAAAGGAAAGCAGAACATATGCTCACTTTCTTGCTCTTCTCTGAGTTTTACATCAACCAAATCAATTAGGGAGCCTTCCAGTTATGATACCATGAGAGTTGCTTAACTGGAGGTTGACAAGTAGTAGGATACCCTCTTTACCTCAAAGGACAGTGATGAGATGAAATTAATAATAATTACCTGAGAACACTTCAAAATAAATTTACAGCACAATTACATCTGTTAATCAGTAGGTTATTTAAGTATGGAAAGATTTCTCAAGAAAGCCTACTTTCCTCTTATGGAAAAATTAATGGCAAGGGTTACTTTGGATAAATTATTGTCAGAGATGGAATTGTTGGGACTTGAAACCATATACCAGCATACGTATATTGAAAACATATATATAACTACATGTAACATGATCCATAATAAGATAATAGCTGCTATAAATGAAAAAGTGTAACATGGTGTGATTTGTCACTTTTCATAATGTCATACAGAAATTATTGACTGATAAATTAGATCAATTAAATATTAATGTAACACTGATAAGATGGATAGTTACAAGGCTTATAAATTGGACAAGTATCATACAGCAATTGGACAGGTGAAATTCAATTACAGTCATGGGACTCTGTCCTGGGACCATATTTGTTTAGGATGAATCTTTGTAATTTCTCTCTTTCATCTCAGATGTTCTACAGTCTGTATGCAGATTATTTGAAAATGGGAAAACTGATTACGTATTTTTCAGATAAGACACTTCTGTATAAGTACTCGACTAAATTGACCAGATGGGCAAATGTGAATAATATGCTGATAAATGCATTAAAAATTAAGCATATGAGAGTTAGGAGATACAGACTGAAGAATGAATATTTAATAAAGCACACAGTGATTGAAACTGGATTCATTTAATGACCTGGGTATATGGGTAGATCTAGCATTGAGTTTTTCTGGTCATATCAACCAATTGGTTAATAATAATTATCAAACTACATACACTGTATAAAAACATTTATAAAGCCTAAAAAAATCAGAAATTATGAAATCCTTGTTTTTAAGTTATATTATATAATCTGTTAAAATATTAAACAGTTGTGGTCAGGATTCAGAAACATCAGCATCACCAGCACTGTTTGGGCAATGCAGTATAGTCCAGTAGCGTACTGGTGATAATCTGCAGTTCTGAGACATTATGAAGCTCCAGTAAGCAGCATCTCATTAGTGGCTCATTAGCATGTCTCTGAATCTAACACTGCATTGTTTGACCTAACTGCGCTAGTAATCCCATTACCAACCTATGCAACGCAGTTACACAGACACCTGCAAACATGCACACATATTTTGACATCCATAAACACACACACACACACACACACACACACACACACACACACACACACACACACACGCATACAGTATTTACTGCTATGGTGCTAAAAGCTGTGTTCCTACTTTAGAAGTGACTGGGCGAACACCATCAAATGACAATATGCACTTTTTTCACTTTACTGCCATTGTGGTAGAGTTATTTTTTGAATCACTGTACCACAATATTCTTATTTCAGCAAAATTTCTGGACAGGATCTCATGGCTAATTTGCATTAGCAAGACCTTCAAACTGCTGTGTTTGCAAGAGGCCACCTTCCCCTCTGTTATCCCCACCTGTTAAGTACATATTATGGCAATAAGCCATTTAAGGGCTTACTATGTAGAGTCCAAGTCCTTTCCATCATCATTTCTTGTATAGCTTTTTTACTCTCTTTATTATCAATGAAAATTTATCTCCAGGTGGACACAAAACTTAGTGCTGGTCAGCATCAGCAATTTATCACCATCTTTTTTCTAGTAATGTTTCTAGCATGTATTATAATAGCTCTCCACCCTGCTTTATCATACTATGGAGATGGTTTCATAGGAAAAAGATAACATCACAAGATGCACTCTGAGTCTGTGGTCCTCTGCATCTAAGGTATTGCAATTCAAAGTGCAAAACATTTTCACAAGCCTATAAAATAGGGGCATCATATGGCATGCAGAGGAAAGTTTTTTATCTATGTCCAACAGCCTAAGTAGAAGTGCTGGCAGTGTACTTAATCAGCATCTACTTTTGATAGCAGAGCCAGAAAGAGGAACACTAAGCCACTAAGTCCAAATACCCTAAATAAAATATTTCCTGAATGGCACTTGAAGATGGATTTGGCCCAAATTCTCTTATCCAAAGGGAGGTGATTCCAGAATGTTCTATTTGTCTTCAAAACAAATTTCAGACACATGGTCTCTTGCTTCAGCACTATAGTACTATGTAACTGTCTTCTGGTCAGGTGCTGCACTCCTAAGTGTCTCATTCTTCAGATGAGGTGGTAAACCCAGGTGCCATCTGCTTGATGTAAAAGATCCCATGGTACCTATCAAAACAAGTAGGAGTTCTTTATTTAAAACATTATTTACAATATTATTTACAAACTTACATGTTTACATTGTATACTGTGTACAATTTTCCATTCATTTCTTTTACTGTCATACAATCATATATTTCTTAGTTTTCATTATTATGTTAAATGTCTATCTTCATTATCTTTTTTGACCCCAACTCATTTTTCTACAAGCATCATCAATTTTTTCTTAAAATTACTGCTAGTGTCCATTTGCCATTAAGCATGATTTCATTTATCCTTTCATTCCACATGATTCCCAAAAAGTAAAATAATATTTTATCTATTGTACTAACCTATTCCTTTGGCCAGATTCAATAAAGTCTACATGGTATGTTTACACCGCATGCACATTGTGGCACATTGTGCCCACAGTAGCGCACTATTTTAGAGTCAGTAAGAGGCTCTACATGGTGTGTAGAGCTGCACAAACAAGGTAAACACCATGACATGCTAATTACAATGTAAGCAGCTGAAGTTTACACTAACCAACCAATCCAAGATGGAGGAGCTATTCAACAAGCTATACAGCAATGGTGTAGACTCAGTGCCAGTTTTCCCTGTAAATTCCAAAACCTGTTTGAATACAACCATAGAAAGGAGTCTACACAGAAACAATGTTAGGGACTGCTGTTGCTTTAATTCATGTGTATGTGCAACAGGCTGAAGTCTATGCTGCTAGTAGACCACAGCCAAGAAGAAGAAGAGTTTTCAGACCCCATTTAACTTATCACAACCTACATGATGTGGAAATTGTAGAGCTCTACAGGGTGGATTGAGACACTACAGGAACTCTGCAACCTCTGTTGTCCTCAACTCAGACCTAAGGCAAACTGAGAGAAACCCATATCAGTGGAGACAAAGGTATGTGTAGTACTTAGAAGTTTAGTTACAAATAACTTTCAGAAACCAACAGGGGACATGCTGGGGTGTCATAGGCATCAACATCCAGGACCCTCCATTGGTTCCTGAATGCTATGGTCCAACATACCTGTGACCACATATATCTTTCCCATACTCCTGAGGACAGGGCCAGAAATATGCAAGATTTCTACCCAGTATAACACTACCATGAAATACTGGGTGCCACAGATTGCACACATATGGAAATTAAGCATCACTTGAGGAACAGGGAAGGCTCTATATCAACAGAGAGAGCTTCCACTCTATTAACTATCAAGTTGTGTGTAATGCCTAGGGAATCACCTTGAACATGTGTGCTGGCAACCCAGGCAGTTACCATGACTCACATATCTGGCACACCTCCCAACTGTATCAGATGTTTACTAGGGGGATATCCCACAGGGTCATTTACTGGTGGATGCAATTATACACTGGAACCGTGACTGATGACGTCCATCATATACGCAGACATGCCCACTGAAGAATGCCATAATGAAGCACACGCTCAAACCAGAAATATCATAGAATGTGTGTTTGGGTTGCCGAAGTCATGGTTCCAATTCCTAGATAGATCTGGGGGAGCTCTGCAGTACAATTCACACACACATATACTGAAATATTCACTGTATGTGCCATGCTGCACAGTATCATCCTGAGAAAACAGCTTCAGCAGGATTGACAAGGGGAAGGAGCACACATCACACCACCAATGGCAAGATCACCACAGCCACACGCAGGTGAGGAGTCAGAGGGGGAATCAGCAGCTGTTTGGGTGTAGACAGACATAGACATGCTCAATATGCCCTTGTATTGGCTAAGAGGCAACGCATAGCACACTCACTCACCACGTCAGGGGCTAAAACCTTCCTCCTTTAAACATACTACATACAGTAACATTGATGCAAGGCAACGCTCATAGCCTTTACCTACCCATGTAATGGCTGTGCACTGGCGCTAGCATCACACAGAGTCTGCCCTGAACTAAAATTGTTGCAATGTTGGATTTGCAAGGTAAGTGTTAACCTGGAGTGTATTGTGTAATTATACAAATGAATCACATATCCTTGCATGTTGTTACTTGCTGGTGTAAGCAAGTAAAAGGTGGGTGATTTGTACAGAAATGACATGTGATAGCAGAAGATCATGTAACTTATTTGTACCCATTTTCAAGTAGTAGGCCTCTGGTATCAAAGATTCACACAGTCATACCTCTCAAAAGTACCGATGATCACCGAATGTCCTCAGTTTAGTACCATACATTTGTACTGGAAAGTCATTAAAGAGGGAACTTAGAAAGTAATGAGACACATTTCAGTTTCAGTTTTCCAGCACTCATAAGATCATTAACAATACCGATGCAAAAAATGTTTGCTATCAACTGTCTATCTTTCTAAGACCAATATAAATCAAAGGTATAATTACCATTTCAGCATCACAAATGCAGATACACAAAGCATTAAGTCAGCTATGCACTCTGAGTATCATGCACAAATGTTATGTATCCCTGAATCCAAAAGAAAGAAAATGGGGATATAGCACAGTTATCATCACATGTATAGGGTTTTGTTTGTGGGTGGGGAGGCAGGAAACCTGGGGTGACACAAAAGGTCAGTGACTATGTAGGAGTAAGAAAGAAAAGCAGGCAGACATTTGGATAAAGTAACAAATGGCCATTGAAATAAAATGAGCTTTAAGCTTTCCAGATGAACCACATAACTGTTGTGTGTGTGTCTGTATGGGTCCTTCAGGTGCAACGTGTGTGTGTCTGCGTGAACACAGCCAAGCTCTCTGCTAGTTCTATGACTTGGCATGTCAGACAGGCATGAGCCATTCATAGTAGAGGTGGAAGTTCATCACTGTCATACCCCACCATGAGAACTCGTTCTGCCAGGAGTTACTCTGGCACATCCATGCCCATGTTCAGATGCATTGCTGCTACCTGAATGTGACTGATGTCTGCTGGATGAGCTCCCCTTACAAGGATGCCCAGGACCACAACCCCAAGGCCTGCAATGTCTGCGTGAGGACAGCTCAACTACTGATGGAGCAGTGGAAGTTCTGTCCAAACCAAATACTATGCACGTGGGGGATGCAAGGCCCAACCAAACTATGAAGAAACAAAGATGGCCAGCAAGGTTAACAGTCGAATATGCAGCTCAAGACCAGATAGTGAATAATCAGACTTTTATTGTAAATAAAAAACAGACCAGTTTTGGCAAATTAATGCCTTCTTCAGTGTTGAACAAACAATCAAAATTGACACAATAGAAAATGCTAATTTATACAGAGTATTGGCCAATAGGCACATGAATGTGCTGTTAGACCTCATGAATAATACATGATATATTATGTATTGGCAAACACTATACCTGGGACCATGGCTGAAATGTGTGTTATACCCAAGACCAATAGTCCCAAAAACATCACAAAAAACAAAACCATAATAGACTATGGAACCATAAAGGCTATAATTATACATAATGAAATATGTACCTCCATAGTCATAATTATGTTAGATATATGTGGAATAATAGAAAAGAACCTATAAGGGGCCCATTTCAAAACCAGACATAAATAATTCTGGCTACTCCTTATAATATGTATATATATATATATATATATATATATATATATATATATATATATATATATATATAAAATATGTATATATAAAAGATGAAATTAAATTATACCTGATATAGTTGGTAAATAAAATGGAATTCAGTACATCCTTCTGCATTGGCTAAATGTTAAAGATGATCATTGGGACCAGATGGAAAAATTACGCCCAAAGTAATTATCCAGTACTTTTCTTTGTGGTTGATGATACCATACAAAAAATGAAATTAAATAATTCAGAAAATATTATACCTGATATAGTTGTTAAATAAGTTGGAAGTCAATACATCCTTTTCCATTATCTGAATGTTAGAGATGATCATTGAGACCAGGTGGAAAAAGTGCGCCCAAAGTGATTATCCAGTACTTTTCTTTGTGATTGAGGATACCATGCCACCCCTGTGGGTTGCTACGATCACCCACTATACGGTCAATAATCATAAACATGAACTGTGCTTGTAGATGTTTTAATACATGTCAATATAAGGCATTAGTCTCCCTTTTGTTTTTAATGTCACTTCGATGTTCATTTATTCATGACCTGAGTGGCCTGGAAGTCTGTCCCACATAAAATGCCCCACAGTGACATGATGCCAGGTAAACAACCCAATCACTGCTACAGTTTCCAAAGATTTTGCAGTCAAAGACCTTACTAGTGTTACGACTCAAAGTTCTGAGACTTGGTGATCTGTTTGCAAGACCCACAGTGGCCACATGGGTGCCTGCAGGCAAATCTGCGACATAAGTCAAGACTAGCAATGTCATAATCTGATTGGGTGGAGCTAAGGTGTTTCATGTGCATAAATTGTGAAACCGGGATGTTTCTGATGGTATGACGTGGGTGCATGCTTGATGCATGTAATAGAGTATTATATTGGGGGTATTTGCGAAACACTCTGGTGGCCAAAGTATGGTCATGATTCCTAGAAATCGTTACATCCAAAAAGTTGATAATCTGCATGTCATAGGTAATAGAAAATTCTATAACCCAGATATTGCCATTGAGATATTCCACAAATTCATGCAAATAACCCACATCCGCATGCCATACCATCCAACAGTCATCCAGGTACCTGCGCCAGATGTCCATTTCAACCAAGTATATGTTATGAGATGCATTATAAATCATGCACTCTTCAAAAAATGCCATAAACAGGTCAGCATAAATGGGAGCAAAGGATGCTCCCATAGCTGTACCCTGTATTTTTCAGATATTAATACTGCATGGACACGATCCTCTCAGATGAAAAGGAACAGACTGCTAGACTATAAGATCCTTTCTGGTGATTCCAGATCAACTACCATCAGATTCATCACCACATATGGTAGGAACTATTACGTAATTAGGGACATCATCAATAGACATTGGAATATACTACTAGCCAATGAACAACTCAGATCTTTTCTGGGTGAGGAATGTCAATTTTCATACAGAAAAGGCAAAACATTGGGGTCCCATCTCTCTCATTATAAACATATTGGTAGTGGTGGAGCAATTCATAAACAACTCACAATAATGGGACATGAATTATTGGGTACACACCCATGTGGCCAATGTGGGTCTTGCAAACAGATCACCAAGTCTCAGAACTTTTCGAGTCGCAACACTAGTAAGGTCTTTGACTGCAAAATCTTTGGAAACTGTAGCAGTGATTGGGTTGTTTACCTGGTTTCATGTCACTGTGGGGCATTTTATGTGGGACAGACTTCCAGGCCACTCAGGTCACGAATAAATGAACATCGAAGTGACATTAAAAACAAAAGGGAGACTAATGCCTTATATCGATATGTATTAAAACATCTACAAGCACAGTTCATGTTTATGATTATTGACCGTATAGTGGGTGATCGTAGCAACCCACAGGGGTGGCATGGTATCCTCAATCACAAAGAAAAGTACTGGATAATCACTTTGGGTGCACTTTTTCCACCTGGTCTCAATGATCATCTCTAACATTCAGATAATGGAAAAGGATGTATTGACTTCCAACTTATTTAACAACTATATCAGGTATAATATTTTCTGAATTATTTAATTTCATTTTTTGTATGGTCTCATCAACCACAAAGAAAAGTACTGGATAATTACTTTGGGCGTAATTTTTCCATCTGGTCTCAATGATCATCTTTAACATTTAGCCAATGCAGAAGGATGTACTGAATTCCATTTTATTTACCAACTATATCAGGTATAATTTAATTTCATCTTTTATATATACATATTTTTATATATATATATATATATATATATATATATATATATATATATATATATATATATATATACATATTATAAGGAGTAGCCAGAATTATTTATTATGTCTGGTTTTGAAATGGGCCCCTTATAGGTTCTTTTCTATTATTCCACATATATCTAACATAATTATGACTATGGAGGTACATATTTCAGTATGTATAATTATAGCCTTTATGGTTCCATAGTCTATTATGGTTTTGTTTTTTGTGATGTTTTTGGAACTATTGGTCTTGGGTATAACACACATTTCAGCCATGGTCCCAGGTATAGTGTTTGCCAGTACATAATATATCATGTATTATTCATGAGGTCTAACAGCACATTCATGTGCCTATTGGCCAATACTCTGTATAAATTAGCATTTTCTATTGTGTCAATTTTGATTGTTTGTTCAACACTGAAGAAGGCATTAATTTGCCGAAACCGGTCTGTTTTTTATTTACAATAAAAGTCTGATTATTCACTATCTGGTCTTGAGCTGCATATTCGACGGTTAACCTTGCTGGCCATCTTTGTTTCTTCGCAGTGGAAGTTCTGCCACTGTGGGAGCATGATTGGGCATGGCCACATCGGCTAACAGCAGATGAGATGGCTGCCCTACTCCCATGAGGATGCAGTTCCCCTCACAGCAGGTGTTCCATCACAGACACTACTCCTTCCAGTGTGTCATTCACCAATCCATTGAATTGGCAACAAGGTGGAGGCAGTCATGCATGTCAGCCTGTGCCACATGTACAATCTTAAGCATTTCTCTGGAGGACCTATGGGAATGTGCCTTTTCCTTCATGATGGGCCTTAACTTACATTGATTGGCACGGGAAGAGACACCTGGAGCAGGTGGAGGATGGACAGCAGGCATCCTGCAAGCACCTCTAACAACCCTCCTGCATTGCACCTTGTCCACTCTTTGGCTATAGCCACAGCCAACAGGCACTGAAGCCACAATAACCACACTTCCTTGATTATGTGTCTCACTCTCCACTGTATAGTATCAGAGGGCTCACTAGAATGGGTAGGCATAGGCCTACTGTCTGTGTCAGATGGAATTACAGAAGATGGCTGAATGTCAACCTCAGTGTCAGATTCAACCTCTGCACCCCCCAACTATGCCTCTGTTTGGCCAACATCATCATCAAAATCTACTGATAGTCTGACATCAGTTGGTAGATGTCCCACATTTCCACTGTCAGGATCACCTGTGATAATAAGCAACAAAGATAGGAAACAATTGACACCTACAATGCTATAGTCCAATATATGCTACCAAACTATGTGGTGCCACTATTGCAGACAGTACAGCAAAACACACAGCCCTGACACCAACATCACAAACTAAATATTTCTTTGAACTGCTCATCAGTACTGACATAAAAATGTTTGGCTTACCATGTGCAGATGATTGTAGGCTCACTATGCTGGAAGGTCCTGGAAGAAGTTGAGCAAAAGGTAAGGGCAACATCATCAGAATTAACAGTAACATAGGGAGTAAAAGTTTTTTCCCTTTATATCTCCATAAACTATGCTTTCAACAAGAACTTGGGTAACAAGTCAACCCTACACCTGTGTGTAAACAGTCAGAATGTGTTGTTAACTGTAGCAATCTACAACCCCCCCAACCAATTTCTTGTTAAACAGAAGTAACGTATTGCTGTAAAATAATTTACTATACAAGAGTATTTAACAATTGAAATACACAACCCTACCTAGAAGCTCCACCTGGGACATACTTGCTGTCCTTGAAATGGTAGCACCAATTTCAAAGACATGCTGTTCTGCACATTACTGGAAGCTGTCTGGATCTCTGACAGTGGACAAGAACTCTTCATCTGCTGTTAGTGGTGGCTCTGTAGCAGCCCCCCCCCCAGTATCCATCCGATCATGAGCAACAGCAGCTGCTCTCCTCTGTGCAAATGAGATCTTGTCAGTGACCCTATGGTGCACCTGATCATATGCCCTGCTGTGGCCTCCTACTGCATTCACATCTTCAAGTATCTGCTGCCAAATGTGCATTCTTCCTGACATATCTCCACATCCCTTCTCAAGCAGAAAGGCACCATGTTGACTGGGGTCTATATTAAATCAGCAAACGCTTAAACAAAAGAACGCTGATTGATTGACCTTCTGTAAGCAAAAGCTTACAATCTCGAACTGTCAGATTAGTGATTTTTTCCTAGAGAAAAAAATCGCTGATCCAAAACACATACACACAACACAAGCACACCAAACAAACAGAAATCCACACACATACACCTAAAATCTGACACCTAACCCTACACTAAACTATGCACACATCACTAACTATCCACTAACCTTAACCCAAACCCTAACCCTAAGGTCCGTCACTATCGCACACTCACCTCATCCGCTCCCTAACCCTAACTCACCTAAACCCACCCTAACCCTCATGTCCACACAATCGCACACATACCTAACCCGTGCCCTAACCCTAACTTGCCTAACCCACCCTAACACTCACATCCACATAATCGCACACTTACCTGAATCTGACCCGTAACTTTCCACCACATCACTGAAAATACAGAAGCAACAGAAACAGACAACCAAATTATTTCCCTCGGAAAAAATTTGGGTTTCTGTTTCGATATTTTGACCATTCGCTTAAATAAGGTTGATCAATCAGCATTCACTTGTTTAAGCATTTGCTGATCTAATATTGACCCATTGACTAAAAGCTTGCACAATGACCTGATTCTCAGGGTCACTGAAGGGTGGTTTTCAGGGATTGAGACACCTGGGTGCTATAGTCCTTGATGTCCTAAAACACAACATAAGGATAATATAGATAAGTATGGCATAACTAAAAATATTCCTTTTCTCAGATAAAACAGAAAAGGTAGCATTTCACTATTACCCACTGGAGAAACATAAAACAGTCTAGATATTTGAAATATGAACAGCAGGAATTGTGTGGTTGTAACATATTACATTCACACACAAAGCAAGTCTGGATGCAAAACTAGGGAGAGTAACAATAGCAACATATCCTTGTTTGTGCCAAAACAGAAATGCAGTTTTGCTTCCCCACTCTCAAAAGAACATGCAAATGACACATTTTGCTAACAAACCATCAGTGAAATGCTAAAAGTGCTATCATATGAACTGTTCCTGATACATGTGTACACATTTAGTACAGAACATTCCATTTTAAGCTATTGCCAATCATGTATACCTGCAAAATGTCCTGACAAACATGTCCATGTTATCAGCACACTTCTAAGTAATGCATACAGATAACAGTTGCATTTGCTAATTAATACATGTATAAATATGTAACAGATGTTTTTTAATGACATTTCAGTATCTGCAGTATATAGATGAAAAATGCAAGTATACTTTCTCACTTTCAGTAGTCTTCTGTGCAGATATATTCCAAAGTAATAGCCTCTTCTGTGTTCTCCACATAAACAACTCTCCTCATCTTCAGGTTCCCTAGATGCAGGGCTGCCTTTTAATGGTGTAGATTCAGGGTTGTAAGCATGGTGAAGATGCAAATGAGATGTGAATTCATTAGAATAGCTGAATCCCAAATACCTGGCTCTGTGTAGCTGATGTAAACATAATGCAGGCACTTCCTCAGTGCTTGTTACTAATGGATTGCAACTATGAATAATTACTGGTAGATAGAAGGAAAACACAACAGTACTGTCAACTGCCCTACCTCCAGTGGGTTTGTCAGGTTAGACTTACAAGTATATAGAAGTACTTTTATCAAGGTTAGAAATGTAAATAAGCAGCACACAACTCACATGTTCTGTTCATTAACATCCAACCTCCCCTTCATTTGTTGATAGCTGTATATTATTGCCATTTAACATCCTCACATACTTTAAGGACATTGATATACTGCACGTCTGATTGCTTATCACATAACACGAGAATGAGCAGCAAACCCAACATGAGAATGAGCAGCAAACACAAAGAGGTAAGACAGAGCAGCAATTTTATAAGCAAGACTCGTAAGTGGTTGTGTGATCACTCAGTGCACTACATCCAAAATTAATGCATGTACAAATAATTATGTGGTTTCTCCCTTTTTAATTTCTCCAAATCTTTAGCATTTCTAACACTATGATAGGAATGTACCCCATTCCTAAGTCAAAGTATGATTAAAGTTCATGAAGTTAGTATCGTTTCAGTCTTTGATGTCAGCCAAAAGCACTCTTTGCAGCACCTGCAATGTGCCCAGTAATGACTCCTTCTGCAATTCGTATGGGGTTACATGGATTGGTAACGTATCTAAATATGATTGTAGATTATTTTTTATAAGACCCATTGCTCCTTCTACTATTGGAACTGTCTGGGGATCTTTCTTCCACATTGCTCATTTCTGCCTGCAGATCCTGATATTTTATGACTTTGTGTCTCTGTACACAGGACACTGTAGTCACTGGATGTGGAGATTTCAATGATTAATGCTACTTTTGTCTTCTTTTCTTGGACCACTATATCTCATTTTATAGCATCTATCTTTTGAACTGTTGGTAATGGGTGATCCCATGGGATATAAACTTCATCATTTTCTATGGTGCTTTGTGGCTCATGTTTCCAGTGTTTTTCAGCCACTTCAGTACCATAATGTTTGCATAGTTACCAGTGCAACAGTCTTGCTACATTTATTTTGCCTTTCAGTATACAGTCCTTCAGCCATTAGTATGTCACAGCCACCAACAAGGTGTGTGACTGTTTCTAATTCAGTTTTACAAAACCTACATGTGTCTGTTTCTCCCACATGTTCAATGGACTTTTTAAACCAGTGTGTATGTAGCCCACTATCTTTGGTTGCCAATATTAACCTTTTATCTCTTTGTTTGAATTCACCTCTCCTTAACCATTCCTGCGTTTCTTAGTACTGTGGATGATGTTGCAGTTGGTTGTATGCAGAAGTAGTTTAGTTAACTGGTGCAAAGTTGGTTGTATGGCAAAGAGGGATAAGACATCCTTACTGTACTCCGAAGGTTCCTTGGAGTGAGAGTTCAAATCCAGACCTATATAGAAATATTTCATGTCTACTAACAAACATTTTGTAGTGTTTATTTCATAGATTGCTTTTCTTCATTTCAACTACTTTTCTCCTTTTTCTTTGTTGTATATATATTTTTTGCCAGCATTTGTGAGATACATGGCTTAGAGCAAAACAAGGGAAACAGAGAAAATGAATGTTAGCTTTGGCTGTGCTTATCTCATCTCATTTCAGTGCTGCTTAGCAGTGCACAAGCCCAGACTAGTGACCTACACATGTAGCAGACAGAACATCCTGGAAAAGTCAAAAAGGATACGTTGTTGCAATTTTTGCTTTCTGTCACACAATGTCTCTAAGCTCCATTGTGTGACAGTTAGTAAGGTTCTCCAACACCTGCAGTAATCGAACACCTGCAGAATGTACAGTCATCACGCAAACATGCTAAGTTGCATTGCATGGTGGTCAACACAGAGAACTTAAGAATGAGTAGGAAATTATGGAACTGAAGGCTAACTAGTCCTGAGGCAGCAGGTGTAAGTGCAGGGCTGGATTACAGACGGTCCTGGGTTCTAATACAGGGTGTGCAACCTATTTTACTGTTGTGACAGTGCAGTTTATAACAATGAACTGTTATTTCAACATTCTTGTGGCAACAGGTGTAAGTGTAGGGCCCGAGTTCTAGGATATTCCATATATTTTTATTTCCCATTATATTCACTCTCAGTTATAATACTTTAGATAGTGGAGCTGATATGAATTATACGAATGAGGGATAAGACACCCTTATGTTTTCAGATGTATGACTGAGGGTACACTCTACTATTTCTCTATATCTATGGTTCTGCTATCTGGACATAGATGGCCTTCACAATTACATAAGACTCATATACAATTGGATCTGTATACAAATACCTTGTCAAGTCACATACATACATGTGTAAGACATCAAACTGTCACCTGTATTTATGAATGATTCCTGACTATATGTGAGCAGCACTTCTTCTGTGGCAAAGATGGAAAATTACTACTGTGGAAGAAAATGGTTTGTCCCTTATACCTAGGTTTGAATCCCACACTTTAAAAATCAATTTTACCATTGTGTAAACCAAAAACAGATGTTTCAAGTCATGACATTTATGCCCACAGTGCATGTCTGCAAACTTAACTGAGAGGTACCTTCCAATTTTCAATATGTACTTCCAAGTTACAACAGGAAACACCCCTCAGACTAAGGTTAGTGTCAGATCAGCCTTCCAATTTAAAATATTTCTTTCTCCCCTGCTTGCACTGCTGCTTTCCACTTAACATTGTGCAAACTCAGTTGGCATCATTACTCTGGTTTGAGCACTACCAGTAAATGCAATAACAGGAATTGCCATTCCTCTACTTTGGTTGTTAAACATGTCTGGAGTTAATGGGAAAGCTGCCCAGTTTAGGGCACAGAGATGGGGCATTTAGGAGTCCAGGATATTTATTGGACTCCTGGTAAAGCACCACAGCCAAAGGCTTCTGCAGGGGGATTATTCTGGCTCTCAGTACAAGTCTTAGGCTTGGAGTAGTTTGGCTCAGGCTCTGTTCTGTGCTACTGGCATCCCATGCACTGGAAAATAGTGTAGGCATAATTTTAATGACCTACAGAGGCACAAAAAGGATACCCTCAACTAGTGGTTGAATGAATTTTAAACTGCTGACATCCCACAACTGTAAGTATGATAATAGAGAGTATTTGCAATACATATAAAGCTAAATATAGGCAAGACTGGCATGCATGATGCTCTTATAGGTTCATAGCTTCATAGGTGTGTACTAGGCTAATGGCCCTGCAGCCTTTACAAGCCAACCCATAGAAGTGCCCTGGCAAAGTGCCACCTGACATTAGTTCCCAGTGCCTGTATCAAGTAGAGCCACTGCAGTGATCCCCGAGGTGAACTTTCTATTACCCATCCACCATTCAAAATTTCTCTTGAAGAGGGACAATGAGGTGCTCTTCTTGACATGTATGAAAAGTCTATTCCAGAGCATTGGCAGTCTCTGGGTTATGAACCTGTTCTTCCAGCATGTTCTGTTAATTGTAGTAATGAGGCTGAGGTCTCTGGAGCATGTGGTGCAGATGGATTTGGATTTCTTTAGATGTAGCATCTCTAACAAAGCTGGGCACATGGCTTTGTAAGTCAAGCAGAGATCACCTCTTAGTATAGCTGGAGTTCTCTGAGGCCTAGGATCCTCTTCATGAGGTACTTTTTTGGCCTTTCCAGCTGTTGCATGTGTCTAGTGAGGTACATGCCAAATGGGGCATTATACTCTGGCCTAATGAGGGAAGAGTAGAGAGAGATGATGACCTCTTTCTTCCTGGATGCAAAACCCTTGTTAGTGAGGTGTGCTACATAGAAAGGCTTTCTGTTCACAGTGGCAATGTAGTAGTCGAAGGAGAGGTTGCTGTCAACCTGTGTCCCCAGATCTCTTATAACACCTTCAGTGTTCAGTGGGCTCCCACTGATGTGGTAATTAGTGGGAACTGAGTTTTTCCCAAAGGGGATGATGATGCATTTTTTTGGCATTAAGTTTAAGGCCATGGTTTTGACACCAGTCATTGGTCTGAGTGAGGCCTTTCTGTAGGATGTCTATATCACTTGGGGAGTTAATAGTGGCTTCCAGCTTGCAGTCATCTGTGAACTTGGTCAGCCAGAGTCCCTCTGTGTTGACCTGGACTTCTGAGAAGTAGATGCCAAACAGGAGAGGACCCAGGACTGATCCCTGTGGGACTCCACCCGTGACTGGTCAGCAGGGCGAGTTGGAGTCTGCTACTTTCACACTGTGGGCCCATTTGCAACCCACCTAGTGATATAGGTGTTAATGCCTAGTTTGGTGAGTTTATCAATAATTTCTGAGCGAGGAATGGTATCAAAGATCTTGGCCAGATTGAGGTAGGCTGTATGAACTGCCTTGCCCTCATCCACAGCTCTGGTGACTGACTCAAAGAAGTCAACCAGGTTGAGCAGGCATGATCTATCTTTCATAAAACCAAATTGTGTGGGATCTAGAGCATAGAGATGCCCTATATCCTTGTTAATTAGGTCCATGATGATGCGTTCCATAGCCTTACATATCAGATTCCTCAGGCTAATGGGACGATAATTCCCAGGGTCTGTAGTCACTCCCCCTTTATGGAGAGGGATGACTGTAGCATTGCGCCATTTGGTAGGGACAAAGCCTGAGGTAAGGCTGTGATTGAACAGGGCACACAGATGTGGTGCCAGTTCACTTTGTAGTTCATGTAGAACACATCCAGGGATATTGTCAGGTCCCATGGAAGCTGTATTATTGGCCTTGGACAATGCAGCTTTAACCTGTGCTACAGTAATGCTGGGTGCCTGGCATTCCTCCAGTATTGTGATTGGTCCTTTAGGGGGGGAAGAGAGGGGTAAAGTTGGCACTGAATCTGTCAGCTAGTATGTTGCCAATATCTGTTGGCTCAGTATAGGAGTTGCCATTGTGTAGTAACTCAGAGTAAATCTGGGTATTGCCATGGAGATTCTTGGCATAACTATAGCAGACTTTGACATTGTTTTTAGTGTCTGCCACAATTCTGTCTTCATAGCTGGCTTTAGAGGTTTTGATGAGGGATCTCAACTTTTGTTGAGGCTAATAAGGGGGTTTCCAGTCATGGGAGTTCACCTTTTTCTGCAACAGTTTCTTCCTTCTGTTGTAGAGTTTATTAATGGCAGGGAACCACCAGATTGGCTTCCTTTTTTGGAGGAGAGTGTCTTTGTTCTGTTTGGTATAACTAGTTCCATGCATTTATGTATGTGTTCGTACAGTGCATTGTGTATGATTCGGTAGTCATGCATCTATTTTCCATTGACATGGGTGCCATGAAGTTAGCCACCTCTGTGTTTAGGAGCCCAAAGTCAGCTTTGGAAAAGTTTTTCATGGGGGTTACCTTTGTGGGGGGTGTGGTTGAGATATGGATTTCCATGGTGATTAGTTTGTGATCTAATCTAACAAGGGAGGTATTGACTATTGGTGTAGAGCAACGGTTGCCCATGTTAGTAATAACTAGGTCAACAATGTTGCTTCCTCTAGTGGGGTAAGAATAAACTGTTCCAGGGCATTGGAATTGATGAATTCCAGGAAGTGTTGGGCCAGTGTATTGGTGCATGAGTAGTTTTCCCAGTTGATGGAGGGGTAGTTGAAGTCACCTAGTATAAGAGTGTTGGGTTGGACCCTAATAGTTTCCAGGGTGCTTAGAAATGTGGAGTGAGAGTCTTGGGACATGGTTGGTGTCCTATAGCAGGCTACAACCTGAATCGCCATCTTACCCAATGTTAGTTGTACCTGAAGTATCTCAGATGCGTTATGCTGGACTACTAGTCTGGAGGTGTGCATATCCTTTATGAAGATGGAAGCACCGCTGCCTTTGGAACTTCAGTCCATGTTCTGGGGCCGAAAGGTGTGGAATGAGTTATAGCCTGGTAGCACAGGGGGGCTTTCTGCTGCTCTAAACCAGGTCTCCGTTACATCACAATCGTGGATGTTCTCCATTTTGAGGAGTGCTTCGAGCAAGTGCATCTTGAGATTTAGACTTCTAGCATTGAGCAGCATGACCCTCAGATTGAATTTATTTATAGCTGTTATGGTGGTAATTTGCTCCTTGGAACATCGCCTAAAAAAGACACTATAGGGGTGGCAAGAGCCTTAGCCAGTATCCGGAAACCCAGTGGTGACAGATGCAGGCCATCTCTGGAAAAGCATTGAGGTCTGTCAATCATGTCATCCCAAGCAAACAGATACTGGAACTCCTTTGAATGACATCAGAAACTTTAGCCAATTGTTGAAGTCAGTAATTTTCTGCTTGTACTGTGGGATCATTCTGGGCAATGTTAGGATTGCTGCTCAGGGCTAGGGTCATACCTGCCTGGCCACATAATACGAGAGCTTCTCCATGTCTCTTTTCATGTAGTCCAGGGAGGTGTGTATCAAGTCAATCATACCCACATGGACAGTGACAGAGTCATACTTCATGCGGAATGATCTGAGTGTGTGTGTTATGTGTTGGATTCTGGCACCTGATAGTCAGCTGACTGTTACCTTCTCCTTATTCAACCTAATGAGTGGGACATCAGCGTGCCTCAGTATTGAGTCACGTATGATTAGTGTATTGGGCAAGCTGTTTTGCCTTAGGGGCTTAGGTTGAGGGACACACTGTGTAGGTGAGCTATGTGTCTTGTGGTTTGTGCTGTGTTGTGTGGTGGTTATGTGCTTTTCTGCCTTGGAGATCTCTGCTGCTTGGATAGATTTCTATTGAGAGCCTTCACAAAGGTAGGTGTGTGGTTTGTGTTTTTATGTGAGAGCTGTGATGATGTATGTTCTGGAGGGCTATGTGTAGCATGTTGTATCATGCAGGTGTTGACCTTCTCCTCTTGACCAGCTATTCTGGTCTTGACTTGACAGTTTGGATATATAAGTACATTTTATTTATTTATTTTATTTTACATTTGTTGACCGGGCTAGTCTAACTGGATACATGTCCATTTTCAGTAGAGCCCCGAGGAGATAAGCTCCAATACAGATAAATGAAAAGCTTAGTAATCAATATACAGAATAAGACTAAATGAAAAAAATTCATATTAAACTAGCAGATTTCAGGTACATAAACACAAAAAATAATAGGAAAGATAACTAAATAGCAGAATTAATTATATATAAAAAGAAAAACAATATTGCCGGTTAAACATATTCTGTGAAAATAAGCAAAAAATCTTGTAGTGCCAGAATGCTTCTACTATACAGTATGCAGTTATAGGTCATTTATAAATAGAAAGACTAAGGTCTAGAGGGGAGGCAGGATAAGTATATACATAATGTAAAAGGAAGAAAAACAAGTATATTTTTCATTAGGAAATGTAAAGGGAGATTCTGTATAGTGAAGTTTGGGAGGAAAATAGAATTTATTGGGATAAAATATGTACTAATTTCTGAGTAGTGAAGGCTAGGCAGAGTTTAGTTCAATTAGATAGATAGTTGCCTAGTCAGGTTTAGTACAGGGGCACATAAATACATCTCTCACAAGTCTGAGTGTTGGGAGGTAAGAGGACGGGGTTGTCTGTGTACATGAGGCAGTTGCTACACTGCCTCAGAATGCCCAAGTTCACCAGGTTAGGCTTCTGTTTTTTTCTGTTCTTTCCACAGTTAATGCCAAAAGAGAGTTCAATAGATGGGCTCATGCTGATAGACTGGAGGAACTGAGGGAAGCAAGTGGTATGCAAGCAGCACAAGAGAAGTATTATTGTAGCTTTAAAAGTTTAAGATAGATTTTTGGGTTTTTGTATACAGTTGTAGCAAATTGAGTATGCATATACTAACTGTAAAAGTAAGTATGCATGTATTAGTCTGTAGCACAAACCAACATTAGGAGTCAAGTATAAGACTGTAGTCAGAGGTCGTGGGCTCAAAACACCATGAGTAACAACTATACAGTACTGCATTTGTTTAATAATATTACATTAACTTAAACACTATACAAGTGGAATAAATGCCCTGTTCTTAACTCTAATCTGTACATCTGGACCAAGCATATGTGCAATATATGTGCATTTCAAAGATTACTTTCAGCAGTCTGTAGTTATAGTATGTAGTTGTTAGGACATATACTTAAATGTAATGCTTCAGGTAAAATAGTTGTATAATTGTGTTAATGCATTGTATGTCATTTTTATCTTTTTTCTCTCACACCAACCCTTATCTCTCTTTTTTTTATTTTCTATTATGTATCCTCAAAATGTCTCCATGTAATCCAGCTGTACCAAATCACTAAATGCTTCACAGCACAGCAAGATAGGCCACCCCCAGTAGATCAGCCTTCCTATGCTCCACCGCCTCTAGCACCGATGCCCAGCACATCTGGGACCCAATCTGACAGCACTGCCTCTGCTGCCCCAGCACTACCCGCAGGTAGTACTGCCTCAGTAGCTAGTGCTTTGGAACCCCCCCAGGAGCAGTGGAGGAGGTGGGAGTTTCATCACCTGCCAAGAGATGCCAGAGTTGGTGCATAGCATTGTGCACTGCACCACTGGTATACACCTACAATGGATGGACATGCTGCTCTCCTTCAAGTACATAAGAGAAGGAGACATCCAGCACTTCAGCCACCAGTGGAATAAGGGGACAGTGATGACAGTCTAGTGGGTGAGGACTAGATTCTCACTGTCTCCATGTTTGATGGGCATCAGCTTGTGTTGTCTCCTCCCTCACCCCAATCATGATGGCCACCAACCTTTTGTCCCTCACCATTTCGGTCTCTTGTCTTTGTTTGTCTTCTTTGCATTTTCTTCCTCACCTACCCAACTTGCCTGACCTATAAATACCTATATCCCTTGCCCAGCAATCCTCTCTTACTGAATTAAAATAATGGGCACCTATCCTGGAAAAAAAGAAAAAAATCCCCCATACATGGCTTTCCATTTCACACAAATGTCTTCTTCACACACTTGATTCAGTCCAGCTGGCTATACAACATGATTACATTGTTGTCACCCTGATTTCTGTAGGTGACAATCCAAATTCAGCTAATATTCTGCACATATTTTCAGTTTTCATTGTTAAATAAATGGATAGCTATGGTTCTTTCCTACCTCCCTCCTGCACATTCTTGTATTTCTTTCCTTTTGTATTTACCCCTGTTTGTTCCCCATTTCACCACTTTCCTATCTACCCCATTTTGACACCTACAGTTTGGTCAAAAAATAGAATCACACACAACACACATAAGTACCAGAAAAAGCAGTGGATCCTTTCATTTTTTGGCCTCTCTGTTTGTGTGGAGTTTGGCATCATGCACCAATGCCAAGCCATGGTAAGCGACCTTGCAATTCAATGGTTATCTCCACACAATGCTGCTTAAACCCGCTGTGCTATGCCAACACACAGCAACACATATACTGTAAAGAATTCATGTCATTACATTATCACTGTTTATTTAAAAGTATTAGATACACCTGGATTTGAACCCAGTATCATCTGAGCTCAAAAAGAAATCTATCAATGCATTTACACCTGCTGCCATAGTCAGCTAAGCAGCACATGTGTTTCATAGACTCAATACCAACCCTCAGAATTTTAGCAATTCAGCTCATGTTTGCTTAACTATGTGCAAATAGGGAAAGTAATAGAAATGCATATCTCGCATGTCCAAACACTTTGCCAACCTTCGCACAAACCCACTGCTCACCACTTCACTATGAAGAGTCACTATTAGCATGTATTAGTGCTGTTTACTGTCCATTTACTCTTTATACTATGAAACTACACATGGAAACATAAACTGAAGGCCACTGCGCTATACAAAGTCACTATTACCATGTATTAGTGCTGTCTACTGTCCATTTACTTTTTATACCATGAAACTATATTGTAAACATAAACTGAAGGCCCTATCTATCAATATATCACATATTTACAAAGCAGCCATGTGTTGCCTCCCCCATGCACTGCAACCCTGGTCTGTCAGTACTTGTTCACAAATATATCAAATACTCTCATAAATTAATAACAAATGTTGTGTGATTTGCAATGGACATCAAGCTGGTAATATGTAAAACTAGAGCTATCTTCACAGTTGAACATGCCTACACATCCATCAAATGACACAGTTGAACATGCCTACACATCCATCAAATGACCCTGGGAACTATCGACCCATAAGCCTAACCAGCCTTATCTGAAAGACTATGGAAAAAATCATCAAGGATCTTATCCACAATGACATAGGCAACCTTTAAAACTCTTGACCCAACCCAGTTTGGTTTTTGTCAGGGGTAGATCTGGCTTATTAAACCTAGTGGACTTCTTTGAGAATGTCAGCAAAGCCCTAGATGAGGGAAAATAGTACATACTGTATGTTTTGATTTAGCCAAGGCCTTTGACACAATCCCCCATTCAGGTAGTATAGAGAAACTCTCCCATCTGGGGGTTAACCCATGCATTATTAGATGGGTAGCCAAGTGGCTCACCAACAGAATGCACACTGCCAATGTTGGGGAGTCCACCTCCACCTGTAGAACAGTAACCAGTGGAGTACCACAAGGATCTGTGCTGGGCCCTGTACTGTTTGGAAACTATTTCTCTGAAGTCCAGGTGAAGGTAGATGGCTTGTTGCTTACCAAGTTTGCAGATGACTATAAATTGGGTGCAATCATACAGAGTCCCCCAACAATGTTAACATATTACAGAAAGGGCTGATACAGACAAATGATTAGTGCCAAACTCATGGAATGAAACTTAACACAAAAATGCCTTATTGTCTAGTTTGGCAAAGAAATAGTGCCTGCTAATTATGATATATATATATAGCACCCATCTAAGCTCAAACTCAGTGGTGCAAGACTTGAGAACGCTGGTTGATTGCAATCTAAACTTTGATCACCAAATGTCCATAGTGTTAAGAAAAACATTCTATATTGCACACCTCATAAATAAGACTATCGCATCCAAAACCAAAGAGGTCATAGCAACACTGTACTCAACCATTATGAGACCACTAACTAACTGAGCACAATGCTTCCTTCTGTATGTACCTCACCAGGCACCTCCAGCAACTGGAGAGACCACAGATTTCTGACCAAGATAATCCAGGGCCTATAAAATATGACATACATGGAACGACTAAAAGCCCTGTTACTGTACTCCGTATCATACAGGCTGCTGATAGGCAACCTGTGCTGGCCTACAGAGCAGTCTCAGACCCTGTCCTAATGGAAATGCTGTACATCCACAAATCAGATGGGACAAGAACTTGCTCCATATATCTCAACTTAGCCAGTGACATAAACAACATGCTGGAGATCTCCCAGTGATTGCCACTCCTCTGAAATAGGCTCTCACTGCATGTAAAGCAGAGCTCCTTAATGACCCTATTCAAGAGCAACCTTGACAACTAGATGGGTGACCATAAATCCACCCCAGGGGTGGCATCTATGTTCCTTATGGACAAGGACAGTCAGTCCTGTTCACAAAATTGCTCTGCTAACAACAACCATCTAACTATGGTCAATAATTTTTTTACTTGGATAAGCTTGTAAAGGCCCTGGGGACATTAGACTAGTAACAACCTATGAACCTATGCAGGCCTTCAAACCTCTTCTCTCCTACATCCGCTGCTGATGTCATCTACTATAAGTTCTTCTGTGGCCTTATAAAAGTCAGAATTCTGCCATGGCACTTGTGTAAAATACTGAGTTCTGTATACTTAGGTCGGGGGTTCTATTCTCACTGCAGTCATCTGAGGTGTGTGTGTGTGTTTCTGTGTGTGTTTCTGTGTGTGTGCATTTCTGTGTGTGTGTGTGTGTGTGCGTTTCTGTGTGTGTGCGTTTCTGTGTGTGTGTGTGCATTTCTGTGTGTGTGTGTGTGTGTGTGTGTGTGTGTGTGTGTGTTTCTGTGTGTTTCTGTGTGTGTGTTTCTGTGTGTTTCTGTGTGTGTGTTTCTGTGTTTCTGTGTGTGTGTTTCTGTGTTTCTGTGTGTGTGTTTCTGTGTTTCTGTGTGTGTGTGTGTGTGTGTGTGTGTGTGTGTGTGTGTGTGTGTGTGTGTGTGTGTGTTTGTGCATTTGCTAGAACTAGAGAGAGCCTTTAACACCAGCATGTGGGGCAATGTTATTACCATATTTGCCATGCCATATACTAGTGATGTCATCAGCTATAAAGTGTTGTCTGAGACACTGCAAGTGAGACTTGAGCTGTGGTACTTACTTTAAATACAGAGTTCTGTAGTCTGTGTACTTAGGGATTCTGTTCTCAATGCAGTCAACTGCTGTTTGTGTGTGTGTGTTTCTGCACTTGCTTGACATTACAGAGAGCCTTTTACACCAGCACGTGAGACACTGTTATCATATTCTCCTCACCAGACACTACTGATGTCATCAGCTGTATCTGATTTGTGGATGTGCACTGTTCCCATCAGGGCAGTATCAGAGACTGGCCTGGAGGCCTGGCAGAAGTCACTTCATCCTATGCAATACATATTACAGTGACATGGCTTTCAGAATATCCACGTACATTATGGCATGGTTTGTAGACACTGAGTTTTCTTGGTGGGAAACCCCTGTGGTCTTTCCAGTTGCTGCATATGTCTGGTCAGGTACATACAAAAGAGAGCATTATACTCTATTTCTGTTCTGATAAGGTTTGAGTATAGTGCTGCAGTGTAATCCTCAGATCTGAATACAGTGGTGTTACTTATGATGTGCACTACATAGGTATCAATACCAGTGTGGACACTTGGTGGTCAAAGTTCAGATTGCTATGCACGTATGTTCCCCGGTCTTGCATCACTGGTTTTCAGCATATCGGGACTGTTGCCAACGCTATAATCAGCAGGGAATTCCACTTTGCAGAAGGACAAAATAAAGGCGAATTTTTGCATTTATTTGTAGACTGTGTGGCTTTGTCACAAATCATGTGCCTGTGTTAGCCTCTCCTGTAGTATGTTATCATCATTGGTGGACTCAATGATTGCACCCAATATGCACGAATCAGCAAAATCAGTAAGCCAAAGGCCATATACTTTAACCTGAACTGTCAAGAAATAAATTCCAAACAATAAAGGGCCAAGTACAGATCCCTGGGGTACACTGACGGTAACAGCTCTACTGGTACAAGCTGATTCCCCAACTTTTACAGCATGTGTTCTGTCAGTGAGCTAGTTGGTTACCCATCTAGTGATGTAAGAGTTTATCCCTAATTGGGAGTGTTTCTCAATGATACCTGCATGGGGGATTGTGTCCAAACCCTAGGTCAGGTAAGACAAGCAGAATGCACTGACTTAACCTTCACCCAGGCCCATCATACAGAATCAGTGGGTGTGACAACATCACATCATAGATCACCTGTAGTGTGACTCGGCACATACAACTTCCTGGCATGGTTAAATACACACTTCAACACACCATCCACACAGACTATGTTCCTATAGAAGGGTGTACATCAACATGAGTTGGGGGGTTAACACCCATTGCATGCATGTATAAACACATCCTGACTCTCCTCATCTTTGAGATAGGATAACATGTCATCATGGACCTTTACTAAATGGGCAGTAGTAATATCCCTGCTGTGTGCAACAGACCTGGGTGAGTTGTTAATGCTACATCATGTCTGTTACATCTGTTAGATGTCCTCAAAGAGGTCTTTGAGGACATGCATGATGACAGCACTAGCATCCTTTTGAACTTGACAAACCCAAGACATTTGACACAAATCCGCAGTGAGGTATTCACTCGTAACTGTCAGATGTGGCCATAAACACCTATATCACCAAGTGGGGAGACCACTGTATCACACACTTGTCATCTGATTATGTTAAAATGTGTGAAGTGATCTGTATTTCAGGTCCAGTGATACAGTCCGTACATCAGGGCTGTCTGCTAGGCCCTTTCCTGTCCATTATTTAAGTCACAGATGTCACAAATTACACACACATCCTGTGTCCACACAGCTGTCTGAAGGCTTACAAACTGTGGGCAATCATTGACTCCAACTGTGATATTAGTATAATACAGGCAGTATCAACACATACCAAGGTTTGCTGCCACAGGCATGACAACACCTGCAATGAAACAAAAACTTGGAGGATGTGTTAAATCAAGAAAACAACAACCCAAGAATAACGCAGACATCACACCCCATAATCATACCAGTAGGTATGTAACCTGTGTCCTGGGGTAGATGGTATGTGGAACGTCCACCAACATGTAGCCACAGTGCTGACTACTCCATTGTAAGTAACACGTAAAAAAAAAAAAGACTCTTTTGTGAGTCAAAAAAGACATTTATGTACTCTGGTGTGTCAACCTCAAAGGTTGTATGTATGTATTCTTCCAACTTGTATTTACATTCACTTCCGTTAGGGTAATTCTGAATTCTGCCACTTCTTATTGACTGGACATAAACATTTTATTGAACAAGGTGATTCCTGTATGACCACAAGTGAAACGGTTCGTGAATCCTCTTAGATGTTAACATTAACAAACAAGTTGATACAGTATTATCTTCTACCAGTAGCATTTTCTATTCATTCATCCATTGCTACTGAGTCAAATCTGACTCATGTAGTGATCTCATGAAACTTCACTACTAGCCACAGAGTTTACTGTAGAAGCAGGGAACAAATGTAGACTGCCAGGCTTTTTTTTTCTTATTGCATACACACAATACAAGCATACCTACAGACAATTATGAGTCACCAATCCACCTACTGCATGCTTCCAGGGTGTGGGATGAAGTCAATGTACCTGGAGAAAACCAATGCAAACACAGGGACCACATGCAGACTGTACACAGAAGGCACTCTGACAACCGAACCAGAGAAGCTCTTGTTGCGAGGGACAATGCAACTCATTGTGCTACTCTGTAGCAGTTTAGAGTATCTGAAATCCATAAAGCAAACAGAAGCACATTTTAATAAAGCTGACATTTCTTGTAATTGTTTTGGTGTCTGATCCTCCATTGAATTCCTTTCCATTATAACTATAGATTTTAGCATCAACAAAGCTCATCCACCACTTCTGGCCAGATAGACGAATGACACAACCAGGATCCAAAACAGAAAAATTTAATAAAAATCCCTAGAGCCTCAGCTGGAAGCCTTCAAAGGAGAATAAAAAACACAAAAACTGCCCAAGCATATATAGCGCAATCAATTATCATAAATTGCTTAATTGCAATCAATTAAGCTAAGAAAACTTTCCAGTTACATTAAGCCCAGCAGGTATTAATGGGGAAAGTCCCATACTTCAAAATTAAGAGTCACTTTATACAAAAGCCTTTTCTTCACATCCAGATTACATCCTTTTCTACAAAGATGCCCTAATACAGTACATTGCAAACCATCTAAACTTATATTATAATATTTATCAAAATGTACTGCAAGAGGGCTTTCAGGCTTGGCATTTAAAATATCCCTAACATGTTCCTGAATTCTAAGCTTAAAAGCCCTCTTGCTGTCACCCACATAAAACATGTTACAAGGGCATTTTATAGCATAAATTATTCCTTCTGTATTACATGAAAACTTGTGATTTACTTTAAAAGAAATGCCATTAATATATTTAAATGTATTGGACACATATTTACATACATTACATTTTCCACATGGAAATGTACCAACTACACTAATCACAGAATCAATACTACTGTTAGGAACAGAGAAATTGGCATGTACCAACATATCTCTGATACTTTTGCCCTTACGATATGAAAATATATAGGCACTTTGTACATTATATCTGAAAGTTCTTTGAACTTTAATAAAAAATTCCAATAGTGTGTAATCACCACCCTTACTTCATCAGATAAAATATCATAAGTAGTAACTACATACATTTTCTTAAATTAGATGTATCATTATTATTTCTACTCATAGGACGCCATGTTTGTAACCAATTTATTTGTCTATAGGAGTACTTTTTAGCTTTGTGTAACAAAGCATATACATCTTGTTTACAATAACCCCTGTCAATAAATAATTCAGCTGTTTTATTCAACTCATGTAATAAATCAATGTCATTATTGCAAAGTCTTTGAACCTGAAGAAATTCACCATAGGGTAAGGAATCTATTAAATGGGGTGGATGACAACTGTCTGCAGCAAGAAAATACATACCCCCTTCAAATCTATGATGTATTTTACTTATAATTCTTCCATTAGTTTCACCAGTTAAACAAATATCTAAAAATGGCACTGATTTCCCAGTCTGTACACCATCGAACCCTAAAGCAAATGGGTTATTCTGAAGTTCTTCATTTTAAACTATGCAAATAATCCATTTCAAATTGACCCATCATAATATTGGCATACATGGGGGCAAAAGCTGACCCCATTGCTGTACCTTGTAATTGACATCAATCTCAAAAAAATGATTAGTTAAACAAAACTCAAATAGTTCAATAATGTAATATGTCAAGGGGCTACTCTCAATGTTTTTCTCAATGCCTCAAGTCCATATCTATGTTCAATGCTGGTGTACAAACTTTTAACATATATGGTTAACCAATACATTTCCTCTGACCATGATACAGATTTTATTTTTTCTAAAAAGTCATAGCTGTCTTTAATAAATGAAAACTGTCTAGTGATATATGGTAACAAAAAAAATATGTAAAAACGTGCCCATGTTGTTCAAAAAATATTTACATGCTGAAACAATTGGACGTTCAGGGGGGTCATGCATGTTTTTATGCATCTTGGGCAGACAGTAAAATGTGGCAATTTTACACCCCAGTACATGAAATTTATTTTTCACATCTTCATTAGAAAAATAGCACAATCTAACACCCTTATTCAAAAGGTTCAGATATTTATCAATGGCTTCTTCATATTCTTTCATACAGCTTTTCCTATAGGTGGTGGTATAATTTAAGTGGTCATAGCACATCTTAGCATACTGGGCAAAATACATTACAATTTTATTCCCTTTGTCTGCTGGCTGAAATATAAGTTGTTGGTTTTTGCTCAGCCCCTGTAATGCTTGCCACTCTAATTTAGTAAGATTGTACTGAATAGAATTCCTATTCATCATAAATTCTTTGAACAGTGTTTCTAATACAAAGTCAACCATAGAGGAAAATTGTATAATACCCCTATGATTAAAAGGTGGCACAAATTGACTTTTCATCACAATATTAGAGGTATCTAATTTAGAATATGTAGTATATATAGTATCATTTTCTAATTCTGATGTACAGGAATAAAAGCTGTCATCCTCTGATACATATTCCACAGAATTTACTTCCTGATTCTCAGTCTTATTACCTTGAAAAAAAGTTTTAACAAATGCAGTTTTATAGCTAAACAAAACATGACTTTTTTGAGCATGTGTAGTCTAGGAACAACAGTGGGTACAAATTTTAAACCCTTATTAAGTACTTCACTTTCTATATCATTGAGCACATAACCTGATAAATTAATGACATAACCAATTTCCTTTTCACTGTTAACAAAATTACATACTGTGTTTTCAGTCCTTTGATTAATTCCACCAAACTCATTTGTGTTTATAATGCAAGGAATGCTGTCCTTCATATGGCTGTTTGTCTGTGGATTCTGGAGCCGTTCTGGTTCTTTTGTTGCTTCTATAATTCCCATATTCAGTTTTCTGCCCCCTCTGAAATGTCCAATTCATATATCGGGGATCTTGTGCAGCTGGTAACTCGGGAAAGTTCCCAGAGTCACTTTCCCATTCAGTAGATACTTCAGAGCTAGCTCCTGAGCTGCCATTGTACTGTGGCTCCTCCCTCCGTTCCCCTGAATGTGCCCGCATGTAGCGTTTCTTCTTATTGGTTCTTAAAGTGAATGCTACACCATTATTATAGTCCCGAATATCTCAATGTAGTTTGGTCTTTTTAATATTAAGTAAATCTTGCTCGAAATCTGCAAGCTTATTTTTGATATCACTAAGGCAATGTTGAAGTTGTTATTGCCCAACAATTGTGAAAGAGACTCACAAGCTACATTTATATCAGCTTGCAGCTTAGCTTGCTTAAGCCTGTCTCTTTCCACCAATATACTAATCCATTCTATAGAACAGTGGTGGGCTGCTGCTACCCACCTTGTTTGGAAACGCTGGTCATTTTCATTCTGGGTGTCAAAGGGCATAGTGGAATTCTTGAAAGCCCTCAGACCCCTTGGAGTGATGCCCAACTCCAAATACCATTCTAAGCTTAAACAGTTCAGATTTACTGACACTTCCTTAGACATGAGCCGATCAGGTTTATCAAGGGCTTCTTTACATTCTAAAGACAGGGAATTAGCCACTCGCTGTCCCACCATTGAGAAAGGATTATTACTTCTTTTATGTTGTTCATCTAACAAAAACTTTTTCCAGGGCAAGACATTATCATTCCCCTAAGTTAATTGCTCTTTATTTCACCCATTGGAGTAGTAAACTGGTCCAGAGTTCTTTGACCGGATTCCAACAGCTCCTGCCTAAAAATCGTAGACAAATTGACAGAAGGATCACTGGACATAGTAAACCACAGCAAAAACAAAGCTCATCCACCACTTCTGGCCAGATAGAAAAACGACACAACCAGGATCCAAAATAGAAAAATTTAATAAAAATCCCTGGTGCCTCAGCTGAAAGCCTTCAAGGGAGAATAAAAAACACAAAAACTGCCCAAGCATATATAGCACAATCAGTTATCATAAATTTACGTAAATAAGATAAAGTAAAAGGAATGGCTAAACCCACTTCAAAGGGTCTTGCTGCCATTAGACATTTGGTTCAAATTTATTTCCACATCTGAGTCTTATCAGCAGATCATTTTTAATTACTCAAGCCAAAAAAAAGACTCTCTTGTGAGTCAGAAAATGCATTTATGTACTCTGGTGTGTCAACTTCAAAGGCTGTATGTATGTATTCTTCCAACTTGTATTTACATTCACTTCAGTCACTTAGGGTAATTTTGAATTCTGCCACTTCTTATTGACTAGACATGAACATTTTATTGAACAAGGTGATGTATGGTATGACCACAAGTGAAATGTTTTGTGAATCCTCTTAGATGTTAACATTAACAAACAAGTTGCTACAGTATTATCTTCTACCAGTAGCATTTTCTATCCATTCATCCATTGCTACTGATTCAAATCTGACTCATGTAGTGATCTCATGAAACTTCACTACTAGCCACAGAGTATACTATAGAAACAGGGAACAAATGTAGACTGCCAGGCTTTTTTTTCTTACTACATACACACAATACAAGCATACTTACAGACATTTATGAGTCACAAATCCACCTACTGCATGCTTCCAGGCTGTGGGACGAAGTCAATGTACCTGGAGAAAACCAACACAAACACAGGGACCACATGCAGACTGTACACAGAAGGCACTCTAGCTGACAACCGAACCAGAGAAGCTCTTGTTGCAAGGGACAATGCAACTCATTGTGCTACCCTGTAGCAGTATAGAGTATCTGAAATCCATAAAGCAAACAGAAGCACATTTTAATAAAGCTGACATTTCTTGTAATTTTTTTGGAGTCTGACCCTCCATTGAATTAATTTCCATTATAACTACAGACTTTATCTAATAAAATTGTAATTTAGAGAAGAAAACAATTTAGGAAATAAAAAATAGCATTGAAGGTGGATAAAATAGAACTGCAACAACAGTAAGATTAAACAGACATGAAACAACTTAGTGCCCTTATTATAACATTCTTTCTAACTTCACATTTTAGGACCATCTAACAAAGAAAAGGGAACGTGCTAAAGAATGAATGAATTTAAAAAAGACAACTAAAACTTCTGGATTTTGAAATCTGTTTTTGATATAAAATGTGTACTCTATTGGTGAGTCTGAAGTATATGGTAATTCCATAGACATGGAAACTATTTCCAAAATGTTTGTGTACTTAAAAAGATAACTTCATTAAGCTGTAAAATATGCCATTTAAACCTCTCAGCCTTAGTTTCCAAACTCAGCTCAAGAATCAGAGACAAAGCCAACAAATAATATGCCCAAATCAAGGTTAGATTTTAAATAATGCTCTTAGAAAGTTGCTAGAATATCATGTTTTTCATTAGCTACATTTCCTGAAGTATATGAAGTCTGAAACTGAAATGACTGTCATTGTTTAGTGACTGAAATTCTCAATGATTTGCCAGAAAAATGCAAAAGTTGCTATGAACAGATGAAAAATTAGACAAATTCAGGCATATTCTGTGAAATCAGGGAAAGTTGAGAGGCATGCTTTGTGTCATTCGTGTTCATTACTAATGCATGTGTGCTGTCATTATCAGTTGTACTTCCCTAGCATTCCAATATGTTAAATTTAACATTCTTATGGAAGTATCTATAATGTTGCACTGATAGATGTGCTATATTAGTGGTAGTGCATGTACAGAAGCCCTCAATTGTGTAACTTGCTGTTATGGCCAGATGTATATATTGATGGCTTTATTAATACATTTACTCACTGAGCAGTGGCCACATGGGTGAGTACCCAGGATATTGAAACAAGCAAAATCTTTGTTCATAAATAATAATAATAATAATAATTATAAATAATGATAATGTATACTCCTTATACATACAAAAACTTTGCATTAAAAAACACATTTAGTTCCAAGATTGTATGCCTGCATGTGGGGTTGGACCACCTCATGTCTAGTGTAAAATAACCCATAAATATCATGTTTTGTGTTGTACTCAGGAGTAAAATATTGCAGGATCAAATGTCATAAAAATATCTCCATTTTCCTTTTTCAGAAATAGGATATACTTACATGCACAAAATAATAATTTCCTTAAATATCTCTTAAAATCTATACAGAAATCAGTGTGTTACTAAAATATGACAACTGAACATTTTTAAATGCAAAGTGCCATGCAAATATATGCATAAGACAGAATAAAATAATTTCTTAATTAATCCATTTCAGTATTGTAATTTTCCATGTGAACCACAGGAATCCTTGCATGTTATCTAAGCCCTGTCTCACAGTTCTGAAATATTAGCCACAGGGAACAGTCACTACATTTTATTTACTTGCAGACAACATCTGGTAGATATCATTCTAAATTTCACTTGGATATGTTTCAGATATATATGCTTCAGTGCTAATACAATATGTCACAAATATTAATTCTAGCCCAAAAGGATTTGCTTTCTAAATTCTTATGGCAGTTAACTGTAAAAAAAAAAAAGAATGGTCCAGGTCTATGTCAACTGTCTACACTGTCTATGTAGACTTTTAAACTTTCACACATGTAACATCTGCCTTGATATTTCTTTTTTTTTTTTTTAAGAAAAGTAATAAATAACAGATATGACAGAAATATAAACCAGAAGAATGTCCAATCATTGTCTTTCTGTTTACTGACTGATCAGACAGCATAATGATTCCTTGTCTCCAATATATGAAGTGCACAAAGCTTGATTTTGCAAACCATGCAGTTTGTTGAAGGAAAAATAGTTACATCACCCAGACTATGTTTGTGGAATCTGAAAACTCTGGAAGCAGCAACTTGTAGGAAGTCACTCATGTCTTTTTTTTTTTTTCTCACAAGAGAAACATTGCAAAAACGCTTGATGGTCATTACTGCTAATACATCTTAAGTCTATTACACAATGTTCAAAGAAAGAGCTTGATGAATCATGACTATTTTACAAGCAAAATGAATATGCCTTTCTTGAAGAAAATGTAATTTGTTTACCATAGGAAATTCTCTCTCTCTCCATGAACTTTACTGATTATGCAGAAAAAAAAGTTGCTCATCAATTCAGTGATGTCAGTGTTTCATAGAAAGTGTCCTTATCTGTTAACATTTTTGATAAAAAAGAATAAAATAAAATCATCTTATTAACTTGCTGATTGTACATTAGTCAGTTCTTGTGTATCAGCTATGAAAACCTCAGTATGGCAGTCAAGTGGAACAAAGTAGCTATTCTTCAGTTAGCTGACATATTTAAGCAATAGCCCATGTCTGGGTGTGGGTAATGCTAGATCTACCCACGGTTGGTATGGTTTGGTCACGAGGGTGAAGCCCGAGTGGCCAAACAAAGACAACCACAGGTAAATCTAGCATTACCCCACACCTAGATGTGGGTTATTGCTATTATACAATTACATTATTTAAGGAAAAAAACTAACTTTTCTTAAATAATGCCTTTGTATAATACCTGCATGGTGCCCTTCTGTGGTTTTCCGCTATCCTGGGGCTTTTTCTGATGTACTGTGCAGGTGTATGCTTACGCAGTACATCAGAGCTGTGTTGACGAAGCAACGGGGAAAGGAAGGTCTCCATTGCTTTTTTAAAGCTATCGCTATGTTAAACGAGCTTAACATAGCGATATATCTTTTAAAAAAGTATTGGAGAAAGGTAGATCTCTGTTCCCTTTTTTAAAGCTATCTCGCTATTTTAAACAAGTTTAACATAGTGAGATATCTTTTAAAAACTAATGGAGAAAGGAAGATCTCCGTTGCTTTTTTTTAAAGATATCTCTCTATGTTAAACATATAACATAGCGAGATTACAGCAATGGAGCTCTTTCATTCTCCATTGCTACCCAACAGAAACAAAATATATTTTTATATATATATATATCTTTTAAATATATTTTTCAGGTTTTTTATATGAAATTTATATTGTCATATGTATTAACACAACCTGTTCATTGCCAGGATAGGTTATATTGTATCTTGTGACATAAATGTTTTTAATTACCCAATGGGAAGCCCTTGCGAGGCATATAAATGAGTTTTAAACAGTTTTAAAATGTATTAAGAGTCCGAAGAAGCCTTTTGGCGAAAGCGCTCACTCTGTTGTTAAATAAATATATTTTTTGAGCTACAACATCGTATTACTGCTTTACAGACTGTGGAGATTTTATCGTTTTATTGCCATTTTGAGGTTCACGTGCATTGTGTTTTGTTCGTGGTCTTTACTTTTAACGTGATTCCTCGTCTTGACCAAGGGCTGCACTGCGTTGGGACTAAGCATTTTTACAATATTTTAGTGTCAGTGCAACCGGAGGTGAGAATGGCGAACGAGAATGGCTCTAGTATTGAGCTACCATACGTTCCTCCTGTTTTGGAACGTAACAGCATTGTGATACAAAGATTTCAAGCTTGTGTGACCGGTGATATAAACCTACTCATGGATTTTACTCCCGCAATGGAAGGGGACACGGAATGTCTAGCCGATGTAAGTAACTCAAATGTATTTCGAGACTTACATGAGCTAGAAACTATGTTAGTGAAACTAAAAAGATTGCAAGTACAGCGGAATTACTTTGAAGTATGTTTATCGAAAAGAATTATACCACGAGGGCTTAGAGTTCTGAAAATGCCCACTTCTGGCAATTTGTTTCCGGATTTATTGTATAGATGGCAGCAGCTCAATTTAGAGCTTAGCTTCAACTATATGAAGCTTTTGATTGAATACCATCTACCTGAGGAGAATCGATTAAGACTTTCTGTAAACAAGCTGCTTAGTGACTTTAAACAGAACTATGTTGATAATGTACATATGGAGAGACTCGAAAGGGTCCTAGATGATGTGTTATTAATGGAGAAACGTTTATTAGACCAGAAAAGGGGTAAAATCACTAGGGATGTACGAGACTTTAAGAGCAATCATGTCTTTACTTGGCCCAGGGACAGGAATTCAAATCAACAAACTCATAGTGGGCCAGTTACATCGCAAGGCCATACTGCTACTAGTGGGATTAGAAGTAGTGGGCTGGGGAGTTCGACCAACCAAATACCTAATGAGGCTAAACAGAAAGTTACCTATGCAAGTAAAACTAGTAACACCATAATACATGATAAAGAACAAAGTATTTTAACTAATGATGGTGGGGTTAATCTGAATGTAGGGACTGTTATAAATGAAGAACTACATTCAAACAACATTATTTTAACTGACAGTCCTGTTCGGACAGAAGGTATTAGAAGTAATAGTACTCCCAGTTCAGGAGATGGCCTGACAGGGTGCATCACTGATGTACAACGATCAGGTGCAGCAGTGGTGAGACCTAAATCGAACAGTGTAATTTTGAATACAAATAGATTACCTGCACCCCTTCCTATATCCCAAAATTATTTTTTGGAGAAAGGACGTTCGACCAGCAGAGGGAGGCAGAAGAGGAAAGGGTCAGTAGAGGAGCAGACACAGCAAGGCCCTACACTAAAGAAAATGTGGGGGAGACAAAATCAATAGTTATCAACTTATCTAGTAAAGTATTGGATAAGTATGAGGAACAAGTTTTAAACAAGGGGCTCAGCTTCATTCCAACTAAGGAGAGTGATTTGGTGGATACTATAATAGACACCAAACTATATATCCGAAATATACAACTAAGGTTGGATTTTGGATTAAATAGAGAACATAGCGAACAGAATAAGTTTCGAGCAAACAGCGTTTATGTTCCACAGTTACACCCCACAATTGAAGTTTTTGGCAATGTTATAGAAAATGACATATATAAATATTTTCAGGAAAAGAAACACATAAGGCATGGTAGAAATTTGAATTATAAACAAAGGCATGCATTGAAAACTCTTAGAGATGATAATTCCATCATAATCAGACCAGCTGACAAAGGGGGTCCAGTGGTTGTCATGGATTACTCCAAATATGCTGATAAGATGACGCAGATGCTTGATAACACACAAACTTATATAAAAATAAACCATGACACTTTGGTAAACATGATTTTCAGTGTTTACAATACTTTAGATGATTTAGTCATGTCTTTTGACATCACACAACAACTATATGACTATTTCAAAGTTAAGGACCCTGTCCTACCAGTTATACAGGGACTCCCTAAGGTTCACAAGAATTACTCAGACCCACCATTAAGACCCATTGTGGCGGGCCAAGGGTGGGTAACGGAACCAATGTCCATCTATTTAGAAAATGTACTAAGACCCCTAGTTAATGAGAACATGAAAATATTAAAAGACAGTAAGCAATTCCTTTTGGATCTTTATTCTCACACACGGTCATTGGAAGATGAACAGCATTATTTTTTAGTGACGTTAGATGTAGTTAGTCTTTTCACTGTCATCCCGAATGACACAGGCATCAGGTATATTTCAGAATATTTAAAAACACACTCGGATTTTTCTATGAAGAAGATAGATTTAATAACATTATTCCTTGAAACAATTCTCACTAACAATGTTTTTACATTTCAGGAAAGTATATATGTACAGAAGGATGGCGTAGCTATGGGCACGTCCTGTGCCAATAGCTACGCCAACCTGGTAATGGCTAGATGGGAAGATGAATGTCTCTACAATAATCCAACTTATGCACAATATGTTGGCATGTATTGTCGTTTTGTGGACGATCTTTTCTTTTTATGGTTGGGAGATGAACCGTCTCTAACTAGATTTGTATCCTATCTCAATACAACAACGAATTTTTTACAATTCACTATGAACTTTTCAGACAATAGAATATCTTTTCTAGATGTAGAAATATTTAGGATGTCTAATGGCATGTTAAATACATCCATACACAGAAAAGGGTGTCAGAGCAATAACTTATTACATAGACAAAGTATGCACCCCCGACATGTATTTGACAATGTCCTAAAGGGACAGTTCATGAGAGTGTCTAGACTTAATCCTGAACAAGGGCATTATGAAGATGGAGTAAAGGACATGAAGGACAGGTTTAGTGAGAGAGGATATAATGATAAAGAAATTATTGAAACTATTTCTACAGTAGATTCCCTAAGAAATAGTAGTGCAAAACCTTATTTTAGTGAACAAATGCCACAAACCAACATTGAACATCCACCCATTCCAGGGATTAGAGCTAATTTGACTTTTAGTAGGACGAGCCTAGAAGTGAAAAAAGTTATAAATAGACATTGGGATATTTTGGAGTCAAATAAAGAAGTCAGTGAAGTTGTTGGTCCTGTACCACGTGTAACTTATAAGAACCTTCCTAGCCTTAAGAATATATTATGCAAACCCAAACATCCCTTTAGACCCCTACAAAGTAGGAATTTTGTGAACAGTAACACTATACCTTGTGGTAAGTGTAATCAATGTGGGTTAGTCAGCAAAGAGACGTCTTTTAGACACCCTAATACAGGGTACATATTTCACTTTAAAACCAACACCAACTGTGAGAGTAAGAATGTCATTTATGTTGCTATTTGTACCTCATGTACTGCCTACTACATTGGGAAGACTAACCGTTCACTCAAGGAACGTATTAGGGAACACGCCTACCATATTAGAGTGGGGTCTGAAGTTAATGCTTTAGCCAGACATAATAAGTTGGCGGGTACACAGCACACTTTTAAGTTTTGTGTCATTCAAACTGTTTCACAAGGTTTTAGAGGAGGGGATTTGATTAACCGTACATTGGAGCAGGAAACTAGGTGGATCATTAGGTTACGATCAGATACACCTCCAGGCCTCAATGATAAGGTGCAACTGAAACCCTTCCTAAAGAGTAGAAGATTACATAGGGCAAGGTAACCTGGTTGTTAAGAACTAGAGATACGCACCGATATTTGAAACGTTACCTATGTAAAAAGAGCTTCGTAAACATGATGACCGATGATCAGGTTCGGTGAAGCCTTATGTATTGTACTCTATTATGATTTTTTGAATCAACATGCAAATATTTGGCAATTTTTAAAAATAGACATTAGGTCATAGATTAATCTTGAGAGCAGCGTCTATTATATCATATTTGACAGTTGCTATGTTTTAATTTGCCTTTATGCTTAGGTTGCTAAAGTTTTTGTGATTCAAAGGTATATTTGATGCTACATTTGAGTGTATATATTTTTATTGTATAGTCAACTGAAAAGGGCTAGGACACTTCTACTATTGAATAAAATGTCTATCTCCATTTTCATCTGTGCACTAACTATAATTAAGTATTATTGAGGTCATATATTTACATAGTGACAGTTTGCCCTATTTTTATATATATATATAACTTTTAAATATATTTTTCAGGTTTTTTATATGAAATTTATATCGTCATATGTAGTAACACAACCTGCTCATTGCCAGGATAGGTTTTATTGTATCTTGTGACATAAATGTTTTTAATTATCCAATGGGAAGCCCTTGTAAGGTATATAAATGAGTTTTAAACAGTTTTAAAATGTATTAAGAGTCCGAAGAAGCCTTTTGGCGAAAGCGCTCACTCTGTTGTTAAATAAATATATTTTTTGAGCTACAACATCGTATTACTGCTTTACAGACTGTGGAGATTTTATCGTTTTATTGCCATTTTGAGGTTCACGTGCATTGTGTTTTGTTCGTGGTCTTTATTTTTAACGTGATTCCTCGTCTTGACCAAGGGCTGCACTGCGTTGGGACTAAGCATCTTATTAACTTGCTGATTGTACATTAGTCAGTTCTTGTGTATCAGCTATGAAAACCTCAGTATGGCAGTCAAGTGGAACAAAGTAGCTATTCTTCAGTTAGCTGACATATTTAAGCAATAGCCCATGTCTGGGTGTGGGTAATGCTAGATCTACCCACGGTTGGTATGGTTTGGTCACGAGGGTGAAGCCCGAGTGGCCAAACAAAGACAACCGCAGGTAAATCTAGCATTACCCCACACCTAGATGTGGGTTATTGCTATTATACAATTACATTATTTAAGGAAAAAAACTAACTTTTCTTAAATAATGCCTTTGTATAATACCTGCATGGTGCCCTTCTGTGGTTTTCCGCTATCCTGGGGCTTTTTCTGATGTACTGTGCAGGTGTATGCTTACGCAGTACATCAGAGCTGTGTTGACGAAACAGCGGGAAAGGAAGGTCTCCATTGCTTTTTTAAAGCTATCGCTATGTTAAACGAGCTTAACATAGCGATATATCTTTAAAAAAAGTATTGGAGAAAGGTAGATCTCTGTTCCCTTTTTTAAAGCTATCTCGCTATTTTAAACAAGTTTAACATAGTGTGATATCTTTTAAAAACTAATGGAGAAAGGAAGATCTCTGTTGCTTTTTTTTAAAGATATCTCTCTATGTTAAACATATAACATAGCGAGATTACAGCAATGGAGCTCTTTCATTCTCCATTGCTACCCAACAGAAACAAAAAAAAAATCAAGACTTATACTAATGGAAAATGCCCGGGTGACTGGAGCTTTTTCCATTAGTATAAGTCGGATTTACAGTGGGGACGCTGGTTGGGCTGGCCAATCAGCATGCACATTTTGGAATACTAATCGGCAGTCATTGTATAATTTCACTTAACGTAATGTTCAGCTAGCATGTATGTAAATTCTGACATTAAACAGCAGTGTACAGCACTAATGTCTATTACTTCTCAGACAGTTAACTTTTCTTTTCCAAAAAATGCTGCTGTGTGATTACCTTTTCCCGGAATTAAGCCTGTTATCATGCAGTTGTAAAAAATCATATTTACTCAGAATTTCTGGTTTCTACCATACCTTTTGAGATAGTGAGACATTTACTAGATTAATTTGTGAACTCAGTTCAGTCTTTTTATCTCATCTATTTTTTTCAGAAAAGCTATGCTATAACAAAGGAATTAAGTTGTCAACTTATTTTTATTAACATTTGTTGATCAGGAAATTCTAACTGGGTAAAATCCCCCACTTTTGCTAAGGCTTGGTGAGAAAAGTTCTGCAAAAAGGAACACTATGCAAAGTATTAATGCATTTTTATAGTATAAACATTCCCCCGGCTTTACTAATCTTCCATGCAGGACTAATCTAGTCCTGCACGGAAGCAGCAGTTTAGGAGAAGGACGGCAACGTGCCATGCATATTAATGAAGGCACACTGCCTGACCTCCTAATCCTACATGGAGCGTGGACGAGTGCAGGGGGCATGCCTGAGAGCAGAGCTCTCAGAATAAACATGCCCCTGCAAAGTAGAACAGCAGAAACTATAAATAAATGAGCGAGACCGCTCATAGGTGTCCACATATCCCCACAAACAGTCCCCATGTGTACAACAACAGCAGTACATATAAATAAAATGAAGAAACCCTTTTATTCTTTTTTTTTAAACCCCGACTACAGCTAACCGTAGGTGCGCAGGTTTGCCCATCACTTAGCTACAGTTAAAGCAGCTGAAAAGGCTTTAGAGGATAACGAGGAATATATATGCAAATGAAGCAGCACAGCAATAGTGTAGTGGTTAAAGCATCCGCCTAATGAATAGGCATTCCCAGTTTGAGTCCCACTGCAGCACATATCATTTTCCATGTGAAATCTGTATAGGAACATATTTTTACATCTTTTTGCTGTATAACCTACATAATAACATTTAAATGTGAACTGGAGTACTGCATTAAATGCACATGTGAAGTGTCAGTGTCATAATAAATAAGGCACTAGTAAGCAGGTTTAAACATAAATAAGCAGTAGAAAGAATATATAAGCACTAGTAAGCATGTTTAAGTGCATTTGCATGGGGGTAAGCATTGCCTACACAGATTAAGCAAAGTAGAAGTTAACTGAGTGTAAGAAACTGTAACCAAAGGTTAGCAGTGCTTACCATCGAGCAAACCCATGCAAACCCACTTACAACTGCTTTAAAGTGCCTTAATCACTCTGTACCCAACAGCCCATGTTCTGCCCAGCAACAAAATAAACTACCTCTGCAAGGCTCGAACTCAGTACTCTGTACACTATAGTCACAGTAGTTAACCACTAAGCCATCATAGCAATAGATGTGAATGAGGTATCAGCAAACTAATCCTCTCCACAGGAAAATCAAACCAAACCTGTGAGCTGAATCTATGTACAGTGTGAAGTGGTATAACCTGCTACATAACATAAATATGTGATCTGGAGTACTACAGTAAGCATATATGTGAGGTGTTATTGTAATAAAGTGTAGAAGTAGTAAAAGTGTAGAATCATGAATACCAGACACATATATAACCTGTAATGAATAATAAATCACTGCCAAAAGGCAAATATAGTGTTAATTAACTATTAAGCAATTCTAACTGCAGCACAACTCAACTTAGTAAGAGTAAGCAATGTGTAGGGGAACTAATCCAATCTGCCTAGTGGTATATCCCTTTAAGCACTGCCAAGCTTAGGTAAGCAGGTGTGCTCATAGCTTAGTCTTTTCAAACCCGGCCAATCATGGAAAAGTGCAGGTAACTGGCCATATTTAAACCACACAGGCGGGAATACATTCCATAACTGGTTGTAGCTTCCTACTGCAGGCTGAATGGCTGGTGTGGGTGAAGGCACTCATTGTAGAGCACAGCACTAAGGCATCCAGGAGTCAAAAATCATGGTATGGCTCCTGGTAAAACACCATGAGGAGAAACTACTGGAGGGCCAGTACCAGGGCTCAAAGTATAAAACTGAGGCCTGGGCCAGTTTCGCCCATGACTTCACCAGTGCCACAGGTATACCCCGGACTGGTGAGCAGGTCAGGCACCACCATGCTGACCTGAAGCGGCGGAGGGGGGGAATGTACTGGAACAGTGGATCCAGGAGTCTCAGCAGATGGCTAATGCCCCAGTACCGAGTAAGTACTCATTTTACTAAGTAGTTAAGAATTGCCTAGCTTGTGTATAATATGGATAGGTATGGCTAAATATCACTGTATTTCTCCAACAGCTGCAGCAGGCTGCGAACCAGCAAGCCCATGATGCTAGGTTGCAAAGGCTGCGTCGTGAGGCAGGTTAGTAATTAGTCTGCATGTACTGTCATAACAAATAAATATAAGAGCCTTTGAAAGTGTTATACCAGTAGAAATAAATGTGTAATAATCTGTGAATAAAGGTATAACCCCTGGAGTGCTTCTGTTTACTCTTCTGTCATATGTTGGTGAACTGTTGCATACTATAAATAGTACTGTTGTATTTTAAGCAGTGTCACCCATACTGTGGTATGCAGATAAAATGTGTATGAAGTCCTGCATAACAATGTTGGAAGTGCCAAGAGGTCAGCCATATTGTACAAATGAGGGGGACTTAGAAAACAGTAGAAAGCTTTACATCAGTTACTTGATAGCACAATCTACTGTGATGTTAGCTATAATTTTTTGTCAAACACAGCAAGGGGTTGAATCCTGGGAGTGCTACTAAGTTGTATGCATAATCATTCCCCACAACTGTACAGATTTTGTTACAATGTTCAGATATAAAGCTGTATGCATAATTACACCCAACAACTGTACAGAATTTGCTATAATGATCAAATTGAAAGTTGTATGCATATTCATACCCCACAACTGTTACAATCTGTCCAGCATGTCCAGATAAATGGCCCATATTATCAGCCTGGTACCCCGTCCCCCTGACAAATCAGTGTGATGATCCAAGAAATGCAGGCAGCCATTAATGACTTAGAACTGATAGTCAAACGTGTACATAGTCATAGAATGTATATGAAAACAAACCTGTCATTCTAGCTCCTCACCCAAAGTGTATGACAGCAGTTCTCAACATATGTTGCATTAACTTCTGCATCTTGTCACACCTGTATGTAAGACACAGGTAACGTATATATAATCATACCAGTGTACAATATAAGGCCATTGGGTAGTGTAATAATACATGTAAGGGAAATATCACTGCAGTGACTAAGAATGTTGTCAAAATTACAAGGATATTTTAGTTGCTAGTTGAACTCTCTCTCTCACTCCTACCATATATGCAAAATAATCCAATGACACTCCTCAACTGGTATGTGTACACTCCAAACTTTTGTTGGGACATCTGTCCTAATGGTTAATAAATATTCACATTTGTTTCTATGCATGTGGCATGTTAAAATACACCCATATTGGTGGCCTGTTGCCATCAATGAAACCTGCATGCTCTTGTAATGGCCACTGTTGTTCCATATATGCATGTGTTCTGCTTGCTCTGCAACTGTGTTAAATCTGGTGTTTTGGGTTAATGGGAATACCTATGCATGCTGTTATAACTAATCCTGAATGCTGTTGACTGTTACTAACACATGTCTGTCATAAACCTGCGACAACATAGCTTGTATGGGAAGGCCAGTCCCAGCGGACCCACTTGTGCCACCTCAGCTGGCCATGGCACCGGGCACCAGCACATCTGGAGCCCAGCCTAGGACCTCCTCCTCCGTGGACCCTGCGCCACGTTTGGGAGGAACTGCTGCAGAGGATGGGGCTCGCCCCCCTTCAGAGCGGGTGCGGAGGAGAACCTGTCACCCATCAACAGGTCTGGGCCGTGGTGTGTAGGGAGCTCTATCTGGAGAATCGAGACTGGCTACGCCAGCTTGAGGACCAAGGGGCATAATTAGAGGGTGAGCCTGCTCCTCCTACACAGCCCCCAGCACAGCCCCCTTTGGGGCCGGGAAGGTGCAGTGGTGACTGTCCATGGGTGGGGACCTCAGTCCCACTATTTCCAGTTGGGGGCTCATGGGCTTGCGACTTCAAAACTCCCCTCCCCGTCCAAGGTGTTTACCCCCACATGTGTCATATACCGGCCCTGTATGCATCTTGTTTGTCTTGTCCGTTAACCTACCCAACCTTCCTCCTCAAATATACCTACTACCCCTCCCCAACATCCCACAGATATATATAGATATAGATATAGCTATAGGAGATATATATATAAGTACATACACATATACACAGACAAAAGTTATTAGTAACCATACATATGTAGAAGTAATGTGGAAGTACTGGGTGCAAAGTATATCCCTCATCCACAAGCCCTTTAACTGCCACCTGTGAAATGTGTAGTGTGGCAACCATTCCCACAAATGAGAATACTGACATTAAACATATACCCACCCAAAATTCAAAGGACATGACACGACACACAGGTATGCATACACAGATAACCTTTATTTACATACTATACAATAATGTATGCCAGTACTTACACCATATAAAGTTTGAAATATGCAATCAGTGATGAATGCAAGGCCCACACAAAACAGTAGATACAAGTGATGTGGATATATACCATGCTATGCTGTCCAGGCGAAGGCCTTAAATTAGTACAACAGTAGACACAGGATTTGCTTTCAAGATACGTAACAATCAACAATTACAGGTATAGTTCAGCAGCCTCCAATTACACCCTGTAGTCAAGCCCTAGGGGGAAAAGTAGCACTTGTGTTAATGTCACAATATCTTGTACATAACATTGCTTAAACTAACATCTCACTATCACACTGAATAACCCTCGTCTTAACAGTTATATCCCTGAAAAGGTGTCATAGCCTAGGTTAATGGCATTGAAACCTCCCCCATAAAAGGCTGTACAAGGGCAAGGAACACTGTGTACCACACACTTACCTCTGGAATGTACAAGGGCACATATGTGTTCTCCAGCTGTTGTCCCCATATATATGGACTTGGCCCAACAGTTGGTGTGGGAGTCCATGACATGACTGGGATGATAGCAGTAATGCTAGCGGTAAATAATGATAGGCCATTACCTAACAACCCCTTTCTGTATCACAGCAGGACAAAGACTGGCATATATGTGGAGGAGAGAGGCAGGAACATAGGGCCATATTTGCATTATTGCTGTTACACACCCTGGTAGTTGCAGGTGTCACAGGATTCATTGCAGCATACCCTTATGCAGGAATACGACATTGAAATACAAATGGATGTAGCCATGTATTGATAGCATTCAACAGACAGAATGCCACTGATATATCTGGGACAATACCTGTGTGGTGCACAGACAAAACCTAACAGCCAATCCCTCTGGTATCATATGGACAGGCCCACAGCTGAGAGCTATGCAGACAGACAACATTCCATGCAAAAGTACCATGTACACAGGAAACCCTGTAAGACCAGCAAGATAAAATGCACACAACAACACTATTCACGCTGTCTGTAGGTCTGGAACCTTACCCAAATGTGTATTTGGCCTGTGTCTGCAGGTTCTGCTGTAAGAAGTATTGCTACCTGCTGTCTGTAACACTGATGTCCACACATAGGAAGGATGTCATCCGTACTGGAAAGGTGAAGGGACAACACCCACAGAAGTCAGCAATTTAAAGTACAAGGTTGCCATGACAGTGGTTATCTGAAGTACTACACAGCAGGCTGCATGCAATTAGCAACTGGTGGACACTGACTGGTGCAGAGGCCATCACCTGATCATGTGCAATACCAACAAAAGCATGCTGCAATCTATTCAAACCAGCTCAATCACTCTACTGGAGAGACTGAGAGAGAGAGAGAGAGAGGGAGAAAAAAATAACATTAATAAAAGTAACAAAGCTCAAGGTTGTGATACAGCAAAAAAAAATATAAAAGGTATGTGAAACAGATATGTATTTACTTGCATGTAGTATATGGCATACAATAATAGGATGTATAATGTGAAAGGATTTATACGTGCCATCAGTAATTGTTCCTGTAATGATGTTCTGCTCAACAACTGCTCTGGACAACAGTGTCAGTTCATGTGGGCAGTGGGACAGACCTGTCCACTGTGCAGATCAGCAGTGAATGGCAAAGATGTGACCCATGATATCTGTGTTCTGTACATTACTGTGGCCAATGGCTGGTGGGGGTATTAATACTGCCATGATAGACACATGGGTGTGAAACCACGCCACCTGCAAGACAGTTATGTTAAAGTGTAGCATAGCATGACCAACTGCCATAGCAGTATAATATGCTTATCTAAAAGCTGTCACCATATATACCCCCCTAATGTTAGTCTGTGTTCACATGTGACACCTGTCTGTGTTGCAGCAAGACAAAACAGTTCAGCTGTGAAATAAAGAGAGTTACAAGAGTGTGGACCAGATGTTTGTATGCACCCCACATACAAATACATATATGTGTGATACATATTCACAGCTGTATATGTCTACAGAACCTCGGACAGTTATACATATATATATATATAGGTATATAAACAGCACATAATGATTTCTACACATATATGCACATATGTATATGTATATATGTGTGTGTATGTCTATATATATATATATATATATATATATATATATATATATATATATATATATATATATATGTATGTGTATATATATATATATATATGTATGTGTGTATATATATATATATATGTATGTATATATATATATATATGTATATATATATATATATATGTGTGTGTATGTATGTACAAACAGACACACACACACACACACACACATATATATATATATATATATATATATATATATATATATATGTATATATATATGTGTGTGTGTATATGTATGTACAAACAGACACACACACACACACACACACACACACATATATATATATATATATATGGTTCTACCTGACATAGTCGAAACCACACAACACCGACAACCACATCACCGACACCACATATTCGACAGTCCATAAACACGAAACCACAGATAAGGGCCAACGAAATAACCGACGGTACACAAACACGAAACCCCATACACTGCACACACCACAATAACAATTAAAACAAAACACATCCCATTCCACAAACCACACACACAACACAAGCACACCAAAATCTACAAGCCCACACTAAACCTTACCCTAACCCTAAGGTCCGCCCCTAACTTACTATCGCTTCCCTAACCCTAACTCACTTAACCCACCTATTCGCTTCCCTAACCCTAACTCACTTAACCCACCCCTAACCCTAACTCACTTAACCCACCCCTATCGCTCCCTAACCCTAACTCACTTAACCCACCCCTATCCCCACAGACCGTCAATCTCCACACTTACCTGCTCGCACCTAACGTCCGTCTACTACCCGATACTCACACAGCCTTTCCCATGTCGGCATCCTCGGCGTTGGTGTTGTCATCCGTCGGTCGGTCTTCTGCATTGTCGATGTTCTGCCACTCGATTCAAGGTCGGTCTTCTTCGTTTTCGATCTTCTGGAGCTCCGAATTTCGCTGTCGGTCTTCTGCGCTGTCGACGAAGTCAGGTAGAACCATATATATATATATATATATATATATATGTAAGTCAGTACATGTCCCCTGCCATGACATGTGTGAGAGAACATCACACATCAATACACAACATATCTACACTCCAGTAGATGGCTGCAAAATGGAGTGTGGAGTGTGGTGTGTAACGCATGTTGGGAACACATCGCAATTGTTTGGGAAGGTGGGATATATATATTGGTGAAGGATATTAGGCACATATTGGTATGTAGGTTTGGTTGGGTGACAAACAAGACAGCATAAAAGGCTGGTATATGACACGTGGTGGTTAAATACTGTGGATGGGTAGTTCCATTTGAAATGTGGAGGCCATTGAGCCCCCATATGGGAACAAAGGGAACATGGTGCCCACCCATGGACAGTCATGACAGCATCTACATGGTCATAAAGGTGCCTGGGCTGTGGGCTGAGCAGGATTAACATGCATGTTGAACCTTGTGTATGTGTACTGCATGCCTCTAGGTGATGTAGCACATACCACATGTCTTTGTGGTGCTCCCTGTGCACAAGACCTTGGACCTAACTGGGTGACAGACATATGTCTGTGTGTGCTCAATGAGGGGGACACCATCCCCTGAGGTGGTTCCACATGAAATTAGTGCCAGAGCAGTAGATAATGAGGTTCCATGGTTGGTTGCGGATGTGATCTGGACTGGTAACGGGCACATTAGGTGGGAGTGGTGTTCCTGCTGGCAAATAACCGCTACACATACTGTTGTGTAACTGTCATGGAATATATGTGGGTGGTAATAGTCCTCACAATCCCAGAACATGTCCAACAGCATGCATAGATATCCCCAATAACACAGAATGGCAGATGTGTAGCAATCACATAGCAAGCGTACCACATGCATATGTGGAAACATAGTGGCAGTGAACAATGGTATGCAGGTGAAATACTCTGTATAACAGCCCAGCAACTCTAGTGTCCCCACAGGGAGCATGTCTATAAACACATAGCAGAAAGTGTTGTACAATACATCTATAACCTGTGAAGTACTGTATGTCCATGGGATGGCATCTGTGGAATGTTGGCATATGCCAAGCAGTCCTGGTGGAAACATATTCTGTGAACAGCGGTAGATCCCCTAACATCTACACACATTCCTACATGTGGGATGGTGTACAAAAGCCTGCTATGATCTACATAGGCATTGTGCACCTCCTAACCCTCATCTACATCTGTCATGATTGAGTCAAGGAGGTATACCAGATTCAGGTTGTATTCTCTCCCTTTGACAAGTCCAACATTGGTGGGGTCCCGTGTGTTAAGATTAACAGTGACATTGGCCATGGGTTCATTGTTGATATGATCCATGTCCCTGCAGACCAGGGTCATCAGGCTACTGGGTGGTAGTTCCCAGCTGACATGGTGGATTTGTGGTCGTCCTTCCCAACATTGGTGAATCCATTGTCAGGTGTAGGCCTATTGGATCATATGAGGGATCCCAGGTACTTACTGTGCCTGCCCAGGGGGTTCACCCAAGCATGACACTTCACTTGACTGTACTGCATGATATGTTAGTAATGCCAGCCTGACATCCTACAGGTGGGATGGAGTACTGCTAACATGTACTGCCCTTGTCATGTAGTGTCCTGGTTATGGGATCTGCTAAGAGTGGTAGTGTATTGTAGGACAGATGTGTTTGGCTGTGGGAGGGGGGGATACCTATCTGTGCCAGTTTTATGTTGTTTGGGTCTCTCAAACCCATCAATGGTGCATGTGGACATATATGTTGTGGTTATATTCCCAATTTCATCTACAGATGTATGTCCATATATACATATATAGATATATATGTGTTTACCTTTGAAAGGGAGACCATCATTTCTTCGAACGGCCCTTTCTGCAAACCGAAAGGACCAATGCGTCATTTCTAATTGCACCACAGTTCAAAACACAGCAAATCTAAAAGCAGTTTCACTGATTCTTGAACTGCAAGTTGGAATACATATCATAATGCAGGGGGGCAAGCCTCCCTGCACCCCCCCTATCTGGGGGGCTGGACCCCCACAACCTTCCTACTATGATATACTAGCTCTGAGTTCACACTACAGTGGGGATAGGCAAACTTTCCCCATCCCCACTATAGTGCCATCCGCACCCAAATTGCCGAATCTGCAGTGAGCGAATGCATAGTGACATTCGCTCATTGCACATTCGATGCATTTATTGCAAGACTGTGCAATGATGAAAACATACTTTTGGCCTTCCAGCTTTTGGAGACATGATTTTCTCCCTTTGAATGGTGAACCATATATATGCTTACATATATGCATTTTTAGTGCTGTATATATGGGGGCATATGAATGTATACATATATATCTATAGATGTATGCATATCTATGTATATATGTATATATATATATATATATATATATATATATATATATATTTCTATAGCTATATCTACATATATAGATATGTTATATCCATTTAAATATGAATATATATACACACAAATACATCCTATATGGTGGAATACATTCCCTGTAGTGTTGAATACCTGGGCTGGATGATATGTATGTGAAAACATGCTTATGCATGTCTGCCATGACTTAGTGGTAAATCACTTTGTGTATGGTGTACAGGGTCCTGGTTTCGAGCCTTGCAGGAGCTGTTTATTTTATTGCTGGGCAGAACACAGCCCGTTGGATACAGAGAGTTTAAGGCACTTTAAGATTAAGGCACTTTAAAGCAGTTGTAAGTGGGTTTGCATGGGTTTGCACAACAGTAAGCAATGCTAACTTCCCGTTACGTTTTCATACACTCAGCTTCTAAATTGTTTAACCTGTGTAGGCAATACTTAGCTCAACGCAAACCTGCTTACAACTGCTTTAAAGTGCCTTAATCACTCTGTATATAAACGGGCCGTGTTTTGCTCGGCAACAAAATAAAAAGCTCTTGCAAGGCTCAAACCAAGGACCATGCACACTCTAGACAAAGTGATGTACCACTAAGCCATGACAGATGCATGGAAATTCAATATTTTCAGAAACATATCATCCAGTCCTGTCATGCAACAGTAGAGAGAATGTATATCAACACATAGATGTCTGTGTGTGTAACTATATTAAAATGTAAACAGATAGATACAACATATCTATATATGTATATATATATATATAAAATTTATTTTACTAACTCTATATACATATATATCACTATATGTATACATGCATATGACTAAATCGACACATATATGTGTCTACACCTATATGTCTACATATACACAGCATGTTACATATGTGTACGCAGATATATATCTATGTAGGTACATACGGACATAGTTATATATATGTTAGCAGATTTTATATATATATATATATATATATATATATATATATATATATATATACATATATATATGGCCATAAATCTGTAGATAGTAATTGCAGGTTAACAAATACACATATGTCCACATGCACCATTAATGGGGTTGATATGCCCCACACACTATACGTCTTGTACAAATAGGCATCCCCCCACAGCCAAACACATGCACCCTGCAATACACTACCAAGTACAGTCTGCCTCCCATAGGACTTGTAATATGTGGAAGCCATCAACATCCCCAGGATACAGATACACAGATATGCAGATACATGCATATATATATATATATATATATATATATATATATATATATATGTACATGTGACTACACATACACACGCAGATATATGTATACTAATGTATATATGTAGAAAGTAAACAGCCACTTTGCCTACAGTTAACACCTGAACAACTGGACAATGTATGGGCCACCCATACTAATGTCAGTCGTTGCCTGCAACATATACCCATAGAAAGGTCATAGGAAAGACATCACACACAGATTTGCAGAAATGGGAATCCTTTAATTGTGTACTATAACAGTTCTATATGCCATGTCATATAGCTGTTCAGATCCTGACAACCATATAAACAGAGTACTGCAGCTGTGAAACAGTTGCACTAATGCAGTAGTCTGGAAAGGTTCACAACTGTTGCTGTCATGGCCAAGCCCTTCAAATTGTACAATAGTGAAGACAGACTGGGCCACAGGATACCAAGCAATCAATGGTATGTACTGCAGGTGTGTAGTTCAGCAGTCTCTATCTACACTCTATACAAAATCAGTAGGAGGTAAAGACATTTTGTGATCAAATGGGTTGTAACTGGTACATAACAAGGCAAAACTGACACCATCACAAGCACACTGACAAACAGAACAGTCTGTATGGCAGGGGGCAGTAGGCTATAAGTACCCCAATTCATGCAAGTAATGTCAATATAGGTGAAGTATATGGTACTGTACATCCAGATACCTTGTGGCAGCTCACCCCTGATACCCCCACATTTTGTAACAGCCTAGGTCATTTATAGTGCTCCCCACCTAGACTCAATAATACAGGCCTATATACCACTGTTAAATACACTGGCCTCTGCATTGCATAAGGGCACATATGTATTGTGTAGGTGATGCCCACACATTAATGGCCCCAGCTCCGCTGTATTTGTGGGGGATACAACAGCAGTTGACTAATGGCAACAATGGCAGTGTAATATACTCATGGTCCACTACAGAACAACCCCCAACAGCATGACATATGTGCAAAGCTTGGTATGTAGATGGAGGACAGAGGCTGGAACACAGGCACATATGTGGAACACTGTTGCCATACACTAAGCAAGGTGCTGGTGTTACAGGATAGTCTGCAACATACCCTTAGTCAGGGAATTGAGGTTAGAAATAGAAATGGATGTAGACATGTACTGATAGCATGCAACACACACACTGCCAGTGTAATATCTGACACAAGACCTGTGTGGTGTACGGACAGCACATGATAGGCATACCTATGTCCAGCAAGAGGATAGGCCCATAGTTGTGAGCTATGCAGACAGATTGCATTCCAAGGTACACTAGTAGGTACACACACACACACACACACACACACACACACACACACACACACACACACCCTGTAACACCAGTACTATGCAAAGCATAACACAACTCTACTCTGTCTGTAGTTCCTGATCCTCCTACAACTATGTGGCCACTATGAGTATGCAGGTTCCCTTGTAAGAGGTATTGCTACCTGCTGTCTGTAACACTGATGCCCACACACAGGAAGGATGTCCATCACACAGGAAATGTAAAGGGACCACGCCCACATGCTGTAGGGATTTGTAGTGGGTGGTTGCCATGACAGTGGTAATTGAAAGTAGTACACGTGTAATTTTATATATATATATATATATATATATATATATATATATATATGGCTATCTGGATAAGTATATGTACATATATTTCCACCATATGTCCTGGACATGGAGTGTAGCCCTACTCTAGCCCCTATAGTCCCAAAGTCGTAGTGCAAGGGGATGTCAGGTATGTATAGCAGGTATATTACTAGACTATTGCTGCTGTCATTGGGATTGTCTTCATAGACATGGTGTGTGAAAGGTGACATCTGTTTATAATGTGTGCCATTGGCTACTGACAGACATCCTAAGGAAATCATTGTAAAGTACCGCCGCTAGCATGTAATGCCCCTGTGGACTAATGGCAACAATGGCAGTGTAATATACTCATGGTCCACTACAGAACAACCCCCAACAGCATGACATATGTGCAAAGCTTGGTATGTAGATGGAGGACAGAGGCTGGAACACAGGCACATATGTGGAACACTGTTGCCATACACTAAGCAAGGTGCTGGTGTTACAGGATAGTCTGCAGAGGTATACCCTTAGTCAGGGAATTGAGGTTAGAAATAGAAATGGATGTAGACATGTACTGATAGCATGCAACACACACAACATGTGTACCAGGCCTGACAATATGGATGTAGACAGCCATGTAGATGGGTACTGTATAACACATCATGACTGGTGTACATTTGGCACCATAGGTGTTGGATTCACACACTCCTGTCTGGCCTAACACATAATGACTGCTGGTACAGGGGTGCCATGGACACATACTACCCACTAGATATTGACATACATCTGAACAGCATCCCACTGCTCTGTCTGACATACATGACTTTTAAGGGAGGCCCGGCAGCAGTACATCTGGCAAGTATCTGCACATGACATCTCACTGGTTATATACACTAAGCTGTTAGGCATGTGACAATGCACTGTGCAGGCTACAGGCAGACTGGCTCAACACTGGCCTACATCTCATATGGGGGAATGCACATGTACCTGCATATATAGCAGGCTCAACAGCCATGTCACAGCACAGGGTAAGATACACCTGCGTGACAGTGCATAACCACAACCAATGTGAACACAGCCACAGCCACATATGGTAAGCTAGCATAATATTACAGTATATGGATTATCTGTTCTACACCATCCTCATATGTGCCACTCACAGAATGACCCTACATATACTGGGCTGCTACACAGTTTGGTCTGATGGCTGTCTGTGGTATGGGACATGTGTGTATGGCCCTGCAAACATGTACGGCAAAATGGTACCATACAGTGGGGCAGCATGTAACATTTGATAGAAGGGGAGCTAGAGCAATGACATCTACCACAGTCTGTGCACAGGCTAAAGTACATATCAACAATACACACACTGCCAACATTCACCATCACTACACAGACATCAGTGCTGTACAAACATCCACAGAATGTCCAGCTTATGTTATGAAATATAACCCCTACTGTACATGACATGTGTAGCAATCTGATATATCACTGGCTTGTTATCAGATACGATTACACTATTTATGGTGTACAGCACATATTCACCATTTCATGCATGACATATGTACAAAGGTTGACAGAGGTGTGCCTGACAGCACATACACAGGGCCAGTATAGACATGTTACTGTGATAACCTCATAAATGTTCCATTGTAACGAGGTTTGTTGCAACATATGTCCTATGAGGGATATGAAGTTGTAAATGTGTACGGCCTTCACCATCTACAGACTGCAGTCCTCACACTACCTTCTTCTGCATTAAAAAGATAGATGCACTTTGGCTAACACATGAAACCAAAGGCTCAACTCCCACTCTGCAGATGGGGATTCCTCATATATATGGAAATGACATGTCAGGTATTGCAACATGTAGGACAGGCATATCCAGACAAACACTGTTAAACCAACATTACTCCAAATGCAGTATAGCAGCACGTACAGTCTGTAGTCAGGTCAGGCACATCCCCCTCCTGTTTGTTGTCCTCTTTCCACAGTGTATGTTGTTAGAGGTAAATCCCCAATCCATCTGAGATGCTGTTTGCCAAACAACAGATCTAGTTCCTGCTCACAGTGACTGAAAAGGGCCAACACCACCATGATGTCCCTAGGTATTGCAGTGAGTTTCCATGCAATTGGCTATGGGAATGTTACCACAGCTGTTCCACATGCAATCAGCTAGGGTAGGGCTGCAATTCATGCAGAGGCCATCAGCTGATCATCAGCATCACTTAAAATACACATGCTGCTGCCTAAGCAAGGCAGGTGTGGGTCTCCCCATCCACCAGAGAGGGAGTGGGGGCGGCAGACAGCAGCAAATACATGTCAGGGAGGGGTGGGAGAGTAAAACTGAAGCATGTTTGTGTCAGACACTTACCAGCACAGGGTATCAAACTCCCAACAACTATGTAGTACTATCACAGTTTGATGCAGTTATTGGTTGTGCCACATGGGTTACCTGCTGTGGAGCACTTAGAACATATATGTGATGGTGAGTGACATCTGCAACAGAGATACGGTAGATATACTGTAGGTGACGTACACGTGCCTGTCTGCAAGAACAGATGCCAGCATCAACACAGGCACAGTCACACAGGGACACACACACATTGACACACTTGGCAGGGCCAGGAGTGCAACTCATCACTAGTGGGATTGCCACAACACATCAATGTGCAGGTATCACATGCTCCACACGGGTCATATGGAGGTTGTATGGGCAAAGAGTATGAGGAGGTGTCAGACATCAGACAGCATGCTTCAGTTTACCCTAGGGGGTTGTAGTGAGTGTGGATTTGGGCGTGCGCACCATACAACACACACACACACACACACACACACACACACTAACACACAGGTTGCCAGTTCTGACATGCATGGGTACATGTCTGCATGGGTGTGTGGTGGTCAACTGTGCCAGCAGGCTGTACAAGGGTAGGCAATGGGTATACCTTGTCATCAGGCCACATGACAATGGTCTGCATTGTGGCTTAGGTCTGTAGTTTCTGCATTTGCCCACACAGGTGGGTATTGCATCCCCCATCCATTCACCTGGGTGACTATTATGTGTGGCCAATGCCGTAGTCCATGACATGGATGGTGTCTGGGATGTGCACACCCCCCACATGCATGTACAGTGACATGTGGATCTGTACCTGGGGTGTCTGTTCCATGCTGTGAACACAGCTTATCATTAGATGTGCCAGTCTTGCCCACCTGTGGCAGGAACTGGTATTGGGCAGCAGATTTACTCTGCACCTACATTGATAGCATGCTAACAGCATTCCCTGATGTCAGTGTCATCTGTTCATACAGGGCATGTTGTCAGGCATGGTATGTCCTTTGTGAGTCACATGTGAAGGCACCACGGGTAGTGCAGGTGTCCATTGGGGAACATGGTGGAGGTGCACTGTCTGCATGTATGTGCATATTGGACAGATGGGCAGAGTGACATGCCCTCTGTAGCCCACTGCTATCACTGCATAATTACTATCAGTGGCCAATATGCAGCATACTACCCACATATTGGCTGTTGCCTAGGTATGTGTGTGCGTATGACACGTGTTGAGTGTGTGCTCTGGGTAATAGTGGGGTTGCTAACTGTAAGTGCCTGACCTTGAGGTCACATGTATTGGTATGTCTTTGCACCCCAGCCTCTCAGCTAATTTACATCTGTTATCCCTGTATGGTTGACATTTTGATATGTAGTAGGGCCACCGTAAAAGAAATAAGCAAACCCCCCCTTCACATTGTCCACAGGTGTCACACACTCACAACCACTTCTACACAGGATACGAGTTACAAACATGCACACACACACCTGTCATGTCTGGGAGTAGAATCCCTAACTAATTTATTACACTACAGCACAATGCACTTATAGTAAACCCCAGGGACATTACTGGAATACTTCTTCCCCAAAGGTGTATTTCACAATGAATGACATCAGCAGGATTACCAAAGTAGGGCATTTCAGCTGTACTGCGAGTGACTAGCCTAAAATGCATTGCTTCCTACACACATAGTGAGACACACACAAAACATCCACAACTGACACATGTGCGTATAGAACCCCTGACCAAGGTTTATATCATACTACAGCATGGAGCTGTTATAGGACACACCACAGGGATTACTAGAGAAATCCTTCCTCAAAGGTGTATTTCACAATGAATGGCATCAGCAGGATGACCAAAGTAGGTCAATACAACTGTACTGCGAGTGACAAGCCTAAAATGCATTGCTCCCTACACAGACAGTGAGACACACGCAAAACATCCACAACTGACATGTGTGGGTATAGAACCCCTGACCAAGGCCTATATCACACTACAGTATAGAGCAATTATAGGTCACACCATAGGGATTATTAAAGAGCTTTCTCCCCAAAGTTGTATTTCACAATGAATGACATAAGCAGGATTGCCAAAGTAGGGCATTTGAAATGTACTGCGACTGTGTAGCCTATAATGCATTGATCCATGCACAGACATTGAAACGCACACAAAACATCCAGAACTACCATGGGTGGAGATGGAACCCTACCACAGTTTTAAATCACACTACAACAAAGATTACTGAGCTACAACCTTCCCAGAGGTGTATTTCTAGGTGGGTGACATCAGCAGCATTGCCAAAGGTGAGTATATGAATTCTAAGGAGTATGAGTAACCTAAAATGCATTGTTCTCTACTCAGTCAGAGACAGACAGACACACAGATTCACATACACAGTTGCTAAGTCTGGAGTTAGAACACCTACCTAACTACTTTATCACACTACAGCAGTACGCAGTTACAGGACACGCTACAGAGATTACTGGGTCATGATTTTCCCAGAGGTGTATATCTAGGTGAGTGACATCAGCAGCCTTGCCAAAGTTGAGTATATGAATTGTATGGAGTGTGAGTAGCCTAAAAAGCGTTGCTCTCTACTCAGTCAGATACACACAGATTCACACAAACACACAGTTACTAGGTCTGGGGTTAGAACACCTACCTAACTACTTTATCACACTACGGCAGTATGCAGTTATAGGACACACTACGTGGATTACTGGGCTATGACATTCCCAGAGGTGTATTTCTAGGTGAGTGACATCAGCAGCCTTGCCAAAGTTGAGTATATGATTTATGTGGAGTGTGAGTAGCCTACAAAGCATTGCTCTCTACTCAGTCAGACACACATTCACAGTTGGCAAGTCTGGGGTTAGACCACCTACCTAATTACTTTATCACACTACAGCAGTACGCAGCTACAGGATGCACTATGGAGATTAGTGGGCTATAATCTTCCCAGATGTGGTCAGACACACAGATTCACACACAAATGCAGAGTTGCCATGTCTGGGGTTAGAACTACCTCCTAACTAGTTTATCACTATAGCAGTACGCAGTTATGGGACGCGCCATGGAGATTACTGAGCTACAGTTCTCCCAAAGGTGTATGTCACATTGGATGACCTCAGCAAGCTTGTCATAATACTGCTATGGGGAGGGCAGTGTGTGCATGGGCCATAGCCCATTCATGTAGGGGTTGACATGCCACATGTGGGCACACACGGGGTCATATGTCACAGGTACGTGTATACAGCTACTAAATGACTACTTCCTTGTGCAGTCATGTTGCACAATTGGCACGTGCACCACATAGTCTGTCATGCTGACGGATACTGGTGGCTAGTATGTGCAGTGAGTGGCATCTGCACCTTATGTGTTTGGGGCTCTTTGCCTGTGTGCTGGGCGGGATAGGTCCAGATGGCTCCTTGTCATGGTCACCCTCTTTCATACATCTATGTCAGTCTACCTTTGGCTTATTATAGTGTGTTGTCCTTACATATATGTCTGTATTCCTATCCACTGTGTGTGCCAGGCAGGAGTGGTGCATACTGACTGCACTAAGGGTCCCTTGATGTTTGCAGACATGCTCCTCATGTGTTTGTGTGTGAGCATGCCCAGTATGACCTTTCAGTATGTTGTTGACTGACATTGCCTTCATTCCTCTGTGTGTGAGCATGTCCAGTATGACCATCTGTATTGCATGTGTGGATCAAGTCCAGGTAGTTTGTACTGCAGTGCTGACCTTTGTGTTGTACACCGACAGGTAGCATGCCATGTCTGGAGGGTATCCATTGGTCATTTGGCATTGATTGTTACTACATTTCTGCATAGCGGGGGGGCACCTGACTGTTTCTACATTTCCACACAGGAGTGGGGGGCCCACCTGACTGTTACTATAAGTGTACATAGGACGGGAGGCACACCTGACATTTGTACACATTTGCTAGTTCTGTACTGGTATGTTGGGTACTCCATTTCAGTTTGTAGTCTTATCTATCATGCTGGCTAGAGCCATACCAATGTACTACAAATCTTAGCTTTAATTACCTACATATTAGCTTCTGACTTCCTAGCCTTCACAACTTACATCCAACTGCCTGGCCTGCTGTAGTCTGTTTGTGTAGGCCTGGGGTGGGGTTACACATAGGGCACATTCAGAGGCATTTGACACATTACAGTACAGCATTTGTTTGTGTTTGTCTACAGCTATCCTGCTGGCTGTAACTGTTGTTGGGTATGTGACCCCCCAACTGGCATGTGTGAGTCACTTACCTTGTGGGTGTCCCAGTATTGAGGGTGGTGCTGCAGGGCTGCCTATGTCAGATGCACATAGTACACTCGCTATACATGGTTGAGCACAAGAAGTGTCATGTTTGGCATCCCTTTTATGGTATGTGTGAGTCAGAGAGAGGTGTCATTCCCTGGGTCCCTTCTGTGTCAGTGCATGTGCTATGCGTTGCCTCTTTGCCAAGGCCAGGGCATACTGGGCATGCCTCCTTCTGCCTACTGGGGCAGGCTCAGGTTGTTCCTCCTCCGAGTCAATCTGTGCCTGTGCAGGCCTTGGCAATGATGGGGGGCTGTGTGGCCCTGCCCCATGCTGTTCCTGCTGCAGCTGTTTCCACAGAATCATACTGTGTAGCATGGCACACACAAGGACAATTTGGGTACATGTAGTAGGTGAGTACTGCAAGGCTCCACCAGATGTGTCCAGGCACCGGAACCATGACTTGAGCATCCCAAACACACGCTCTAGTATGATTCGTGTTTGTGCGTGTGCCTCATTATGGAGTTCTTGTTCGGGTGTGTGTGCATTTCTGATGGGTGTCATCAGCTATGGCTCCAGTGTATATCCAGCATCCCTCACTAGGTGACCATGTGGGATGTCCCCATTGGTAAATGTCTGGTACAGCTGTGACAGATGCTAGATGTGGGAATCGTGGTAGCTTCCAGGGCAGCCAGCACACACATTCATTATTATGCCCTGGGCATCACACATGACCTGGCAGTTGATGGAGGGGAAGCCCTTGCGGTTGATGTAGACCCTACCCCGCTCACCAGGTGGTGCTTTGAGGCATATGGGCGTGCAGTCTATTGCACCCACTACCTCAGGGTATTATGCTATTTGGTGGAAGAGATGCATATTGCTGGCCAACGTCTCACAGGTGATGGGGAAATATATGTCCTCACTGACATGTGCTGACATGGCATCCAGGAACTGGTGGAGTACCCTGGATGCTGATGCCTGTGAAATCCCCATCATATTCCAGTTGGCCTTTGGAAGGTACCTGTAGCTAGTATTCCTAGGCCTACACATACTTTGGTATCCACTGGGATGGGTTCCCCTCTGTTAGTTCTGTGTGTGAGGCGTGGCTGGCACAGCTCAACATTTTGCTGTAGGAGGTCCCTGTCCACCCTATAGCACTCCACTATCTCCCGCTCATGTAGCCCTTTGTAGGTTACCCTGGGTCTGTACACTCTTCTCCATCTCCTCACTGTGGGTTGCTCAGCAGCATTCACATCCTCACCACCCTCAGCCTCTTGCACATACTGGTTTATGATAGCAAAAGCAGCCCCTAGCATTTTTTCTCTTGCTTTTGTTTTGTAAAATTTCCCCGTCTGTATACACCGCTGGTGCAGAGTTTTTGGGAAAAAACAAGGAGAAAATGTGTTTGTATAGTTTATAGAGGTGTGCTGGGCTGGGCTGGTCTTCTGCCTGTGTAATTGGCTGTCAGCTAAGCTAGTTCTTCTTGATTACCTACCTACTGCTGTTTTCCCTTCCCATTGCCTCCCTGTTTAAGCCCGTGTGCACGTCGTGCAAACAGAGTGCTCAAATGTACACAGAGCTGCTATTTCCTGGTTTAACTTCCTTTTTCTTCCTGTAAAACCCATTGCGCTGTGCGCACACCCGCTTACACTTTGTAAAGTGTGCTAGGCAGGTTTAGACACACCCCTAGCTTAGCTGTGCTAAGGTAGGAGCAATCCCGAGCCACAGGACTCCATTCCACTTACAGTATGCCTGACACACACACCCATGATGTCTCCTATATCCTAGTCTTGCACCCAGCTATTTATACTCTTACACTCTTGGGACCTGCCTCACACCCTGGGAAAATCTGGGATTCACTATCCTTCCCCTCATTTGCATAGGATTGCCTGCTAATGCATAGTTACATGTCCCACACTGAGCCTCCCCCCTTAGCAACCATTACTCACTGGCCAGGTTGTCTTATGCCTGCCATTGGCTTGCATGGCAGAATACTGCTTTTAGTTAGAATGCTTATTTTAGGTTTATTTTATTATTTCCCCCGATCCCGTTTGCGTGCCACTGCTCTATGCTTAAACAGCCGAGATCGGCAAAAAAAAAATAAAAGTGTATTTTTTTTATTTTTTAAACAGTTTGCAATGCCAATGGCCGTCTACTTGGCCATTGGCATGCTTCCTCAATAATATGCAGCCTTTATTTGGAGCTGTCATAGCTCCGTTTTGTAGTTTGCAGAAATGTACTCAGTTACTAACCGAGTACATTTCTGAAGACTGCAATCGTCCTGCACTAACAGCTGCTGGCTTCCTGGATCACAAATTACCCTCATTTGTATGGTTTTCACCTGCAAATGAGGGTAATTTGCATACAGGAGCTCGGTCTGTGCAGGATTAGTCTAGGAGCTCACGTGCATGTCCCGGGAGCTCGTTCCTGGATCGCACGTCGGCCATATTGCCGTAAGTAGCTCTTAAACTAATCCTCCATGCTCTACAGGGCTTCGTAAATCTGGGGGACTGAGTAAAGTATTATGTGTTTTAGTAAATGCTATACTAATGAAATGCTCTACAAGTCATAAAAAATCATGGTAGTGGTTAACTAAAAAAAATAACACCACAGTAGTAATGCCAAAAGCATAAGGCAGGCACAGTTCATTTTACTTATTACAATTTAGCTTGTCAGCTAACTTTATGTGAAATGTTAAAAAAAACATATCACACATCACACATGCACAGTTCATTTTACTTCAGGTTTGGTTAGCTAATTTCAGTTCATTCTTACTCATTGCCATGGGCACTGGAAAATTGCACTCATAATTTTTCCACAAATTCCACATTTTTATCTTGCTGTCCCTGCAAAATCCACAATTTCTATGCCACTATATTTTGAGTGAAATTGTGCAACTATATTAGGGTTGCCACCTTCCTTCATGGTGAAAACCGGAGTAAAGCCACACCCCTCGCATCACCAGTAACCCCCGCCCACCCCCTCTCCTGATGACATCACTCAGTGGGGAATGCCCTCTTTTTTCGTTCCTGCTGCCTGCTTTCGGCTGATTTACTATGCTTTTCTGTAAAAAAAAAGCATAGTAAATCAGCCGATTTACAAACTCCAATAGTCTGTTTCTTTTTTGAAACAGAATACCAGAGTTTGTACAGTGTTTTCTAGACTACCGGAGAATCAGTTTGATTTTTATTCCACACCTGGTTTCATCATTCAGGATGTGTGTTAAAGTCTGATCATTTGAATCATAATTTAAAAAAATTGGCAGAGAGAGAGGAAACAAAGTAAATTGAACGATAGGTGTGATAAAAGGTGAAAACATCCTCATTCTCATGGATATGGCATGTCTAGCTCTTATGGCTAAATTTCCGTGCTATTAATAGTGGTTCATCCTAAATGTTATTTTAAATATAGAAAAGTTTTAGTTACTTGGTTGAGTTTCTATGCAATTAATGGTTTGTCCTCAATGTAATTTAAATGTATGAGTTTTAATGAATTGCCTGTTTCAAATATTGTATATGTTGCCAGTTTAAGTCACCTAACTACATACTTGTAAAGAAACACACTTCAGCACCTTAATTTATTTGTTACCATTTTCATGAAGAAAGTACACTTAAAGTGCTGCACTTACCTTACCATTTAAATCAGTTTTGTGTAGTTCCAGTTTGTGTTTGTTCTGAATCAGAAGTTAATGCCATTAACTGAAGGCATTTTATAGTTGCAGTGCTTCATAGTCTGCAGTGTTTTTCAAGTTGTTTTTGTGCTGTGCCTAGGTGTTTAAATTAGTTCTGGGTGGACTATCATTTTATTGCATTTTTATGAATCTGAAGCTACAGGTATAAATTGATTTGGGTTGTACAATATCTGTCATTACTTGTCTGAGCTCTTATAGATTATCAGCATTACTTATCTAATTTAGTGTTTTAGGCATTTTCAAGCAGCATTCCTTGATATTTTTTCTGAGCTCTTAAGTGGGTTATCAGCATTGCTTGTATAATGTTGTATTTTATTGCTTTTCAAATTTAAGACAAAAAGCCTGTTATGGTACACAGTGTGTGTTGTAATTAGAGTTTGAGATTATTAAACCCAGTGGGAATGGCCTTTAAGCTTTTTCCAGGCTTACCTCTTAAGTGTATGTCATTACAAGGAATGTTCCTCATCTGGGGGGGGGGTCTTAAAATGTTCATATTCCTTGAAGTTCCACATTGAAAGGGTCTGTCACCCATTCAGTGTTAGCAATTTTTTTAACAGATATCCATGGGAAAACAGAAATGAACTCTATTAATTCATTAAAATAATTATTCCATAAATAAAAACATCTCATTTTAACCATCCTATGAGCTTTCTAGCTAAAGCTGTTAGTAAGTTATTAGTAAATGTCCCACATTTTGCCCATTTGTTCCACACTATGAGAGACAGTGTTTCTCATTTTGGATATGGAAAGTTTAGAGCTGTCTTTCCAGGCTGCTAGGTTTGGCATAATGGTTAAGGTTTCACTTTGCATATACAAGGTACCTCGGGTTATTGGCTAGGCGTAAAATGGCACTTCAGGGCAATTAGCCTAGTATTCGCCCATGAATACAGTCAGTCATCTTAGTCTTTGGACTATTGGAAGTTTGGGAGTTTCAAATCAAAGCATTTGGGCTCAAATTTTTATCCAGGGAAGTACCTTTATACCACTGCATTTACCTTACCATTTAAATAAATTTTTGGTATATCCGGACTTGTATGCTCCTCCCAGTCTTATCTCCTCCATGCATCTTACCATAGGATCATAGGAGATTACTAGCCTATCGACCCGAAGGTCATTTTAAGAATAGCTGTTTCATCCCAATGTAATACCATAGAAATGCTAGTCAATACTTATGATTGTATTTAGTGATGGCTGCCCATATGCAGGAGGGTTGTGGGCTCTATCTCTGGTAAGAATTTACGATGCCCCATCCACTCATCCAGGTTTCTCTTGAACAGTGTCATAGAGGTGCTCTGTTTCACATGAATTGGTACCCTGTTCCGAAGACACCTCAGATGCTGGGAGATAAATCTGTCCATCCAGCATGTCCTATTTAAGTTGCAGGCCATATTTAGGTCCCTTGAACGGGTAGGCCCTAGTCCCGTTTGATTTGTGGATATGCAGCAAGTTCATTAGGTTTGGGTCTTGAATTGCTCTGTAAGCCAGGCATAAGTCTACCCTAAAAAGTCTATACAGTACTGAGTATAGTGACAGGGACTTTAGTCAGTCTGTGTAAAGCACATGCTGGAGCCCCTTGATATTCTTTGTTAGAAACCTCTGACATCTCTCTAATTGCTGCAGGTGCTTAGTATAGTACATGACAAATGGGGAATTATACTCTCTGTGGGACAGATAAGTGCCGAGTATAAGGGGTTATAACTTTTGTTCTCAAGGTGATGCTTTTACTAATCAAGTCTGTTACGTAGAATGCTTTCCTTACTACAGTAGACACATGATTGTTGAAGGTAGGGTCACAGTCAACTTGTGATTCCAGGTCCCTTACCACTCCATGGGTACTTAGGGTATTGTTGTTGATTTAATAGTGTGAGGGGACATTGTTTGTGCTGAAGAGAATGATGATGCATTTCTTTGCATTCAGTTTGAGACCGTGACTAATACACCAGTCGTTGGCCTGTGTAAGACCCTTCTGAAGTATGCTGACACCATTTGGGGACTCAGTGATTGCACTTAGTTTGCAGTCATCTAAAAACTTTGTCAGTGACAACCCTTTTAGTTTTTACTTGATCTTACTGGATACTGACAAGACTGTTAGCACCCTTTGAAATTACCTTAAAGTGTGTGCTTCTCCTTGCTAAAAAGTCTGCCTTTGAATCATCTTGTAATTGCTTATAGCTAGTTGATTTGTTTTATAATAAGAAGACTGGGACTGCAATTCTAATGCAGGAGAAAGGAAGCCTGGTCTATCCAAGTTGGAAAATACATAGGGAGGCTTAAAGTGAGAATTATTTATTGTAGCTGGTTATTTGATTTGTTTCAGGTACCTTGTACTTCTGGCTAACTAAAGTGTGTTTTTACATCAAGAAGACTAGGACTATAATTCTAGTACCAGTGGAATGGTAGACTGGTCTGTATGAGTTGAGAATCACACAGTGAGGCATAAAGTGAAATAATTTCTTTGGCCAGAGGGCTTTTTTGTTGATTTAGTCACTTTCTTTGAGTCTACAAGTTCCACTGCTTGTCACACAGTAGCATTAAGCACCATCTTGTATAGAAACAGGCACTTAGAAATTAGCTTTCCACTATAAACCTTCCCTACAACTTTACCCAGTACTCAGTTAAGCAAAGAGCAACTTATTTGTGCACTGAGGGGCACTGCCACACAAATTCAGTTATACATAGCTTACTTGTAATTCCCACTCTCCCAACACCCAAGTTAGCCTGCTGTACCACCTTTTGAGGTTCACCTAAAAAGACCTGGCACCATGGATGGACATTTTCTCAAGTTCTCCACCACCAGCTGGGTAGATATGGTCATCCTCAGACAATGTACAAATTGTATCATGCTCATTGGCAACCAATTAATCCTTAGATAAATGGATACAATATGTGAGAGTTGTAATTTCACAATGTCATGGGAGGCAGGACTGTCACAGAAAAGCACTCAAAATAACAATCAGATTGTTGGTAATGTAAGCATTACACCCGCCACACATAGTACTTGCCCAACACATGACCAATATATGCTGAAAAACTTAAAAGTAACCTTCCTAATCCCAAAGGCCTCCTAGACGTTCGTCCTACAAAAAGAATCCTCATCAACCCCAAAAGCACCCCACCAAAACAAAATCCAGCACAACACAAACAGGCATAACATTTGGAGCCTTAACTAAGCTCATGAGGCAAACCAACACACTACCCAATGTTTTAATAATAGGAGACTCCATCGTGAGACCTACAGATGTCCCACTCACCAGGCTGAATAAGGTAAATAATCACATTTAGTTGTCTATCAGGGGCCAGGATCTGCCAAATCACCCATGCATTCAAGGCAGTAGATTACAAGTAACAGTATAACTCAGTCATAGTCCATGTGGGTGCAAACAACCTGAGATGTTCCACCCTGGGCTATATGAAGAGAGACATTATGGCTCTAAAGTTGTTAGTGCTGAATCCCAAGACCTTAAACAAGAAACTCCACTCCCTCCATGCTTTTCCCACCTTGGAAAATGTGGGCATTTGTGCAGTTACTGACACATGGTTTAAAGCTGTGGAGAGAACCAAGGCAGTGGAGAGATACAATGCCTTCCACACATTCAGGCTAGCTAATGCAATGGCAAGGCAGGGACCAAAGGTGGAAGTGTCTCCGTCTATATCTATACAAACTCACCTAAACACTAGTCAAACAGGAAGATGCAGTTGAGCTTCTCCATGTCCAGATTTACATAGGCAAAGTCCCATATCATATTCCTGTAAGCTATAGGCCACCCTCTGTGACCCAAAAAACTGTAACTCATATTTGGATTTACTAGAAGCTCTCACCATTCAATCCAATAGCATATTCTTGAGCAACTTCAAATACTCTGTTATAAACTGGGATACTTACATGACCCCAAACTGACAGGTCCAGAAATAATCCATATTTCCAAAAGGGGTGCAAACCTATTCAACATAGTACTCACAAACATGGCAGGTAGCTGTATCCACCTAGTACAATGTTTGGTCTGGTAAGGGCATATCACAAAGCTGTCTCCTTCATAATAAAAATCAGTTCTGATATTCAGGCTAACCCAGTAAACATTTAGGAACTATTCTGTTGCAAATTTCCAAATTACTAAGTCATATGTTTTCAAAATTTCAAGCCCCCAGAAACCATGAGAACACAGCTGCCTGTGAGAAATTGCTCAGAGAAACCCTGTATAATCATGCCAATAAATGCACAGAGACAGCCGTATCTAGCAGAATTAAGCCCAGAACTAACTGAAAAAAAACCAAACCATCCTGGTGGAATCCAAACATAAACAGGTTGTACAACAAGTGAAAAAGGTCATAGCAACAATGAAAAGTGATATGCCCAGCATGAAGAAAACACTCTCATCAATCTAAAAAACAACTAAGAGGGCAAATTAAGTCTATGAAAGCCAAATTTTGAGGTAAATATAGACTCCCAGGCAAAGGAGAACCACAAGGCTTTCTTTAGCAATGTCCAAACCCTCAAAGGCGGCACACAGCAGTGTGCAGAATGATTGTAAATGGAGCCACCTGCACAGAGCCAGAAGATATAGCAAATCTGCTGGCTGACAAATTCATCTCCATTTTTAGCCCCATTCTCTTTTCCGGTAGCCAACCCTCCCCAGGAAATACCATCAATCATCCACCAACTATCACTAGGAAGCAAGCTCTAGATGGGCACTCTGGTCAAAAGTACTGCATCGGCACCAGTAATATCTCAGGATGTCTCCTAAATAGCCTGAAAAACAACCTATCTCAGGATGTCTCCTAAATAGCCTGAAAAACAACCTATCAGGACCATTGTAGTCACTGTTTAACGATAGCTTCCAGACAGGCTTTGTGCCATGCAAATGGAAAACTGCAATGGTCATCCCTCTGCACAAGGGTGGGCAATCAATGGACCACAGGAACAGCAGACCCAGAAGTCTGATTAGTCTCGTATGCAAAGCTATTGAAAGAATTATCATGGAAATAATTGATAAGAACATAGAAAACCTTCAGATACTGGATCCAGCCTGGTTTAGTTTTGTCAAGGGCAGGTCAGGCCTACTCAACCAGGTGGACTTCTTTGAGAAGGTTAGCAGGACAAAAAATAAGGGCAAAATGTGTATACTGCCTACTTTGATCTGGCTAAGGCATGTGATGCAATACTGCACTGTGTTTTATGCTGGATTGCTAGCTGACTCTCAGTTAGGACCCAGGAGGTTAGGATAGGGGAGACCACCACAACAAACAGGCCAGTCACTAGCAGAGTCCTTCAGGGCTCTGTGCTGGGTACAGTCCTTTTTAGCATCTACTTCTCAGAAGTCAAAGCCAATGTCAAGGGCCATTGGCTATCCAAGTTTACAGATAATTGCAGACTAGTAGCAGTCATAGAAGGGTTTATATTATAAACTCGAAGGTACAGAATGTTGACAACCTTTTCATCGACACATATGTGTCAAATGTCTACTTCAGCAAATGGCCACATCATCAATTTCTTTCCAAGAAATTCTTTGCCATTTTAAATCTGCCCTTTTTCCCACTGTAGTGCGATCTCGGAGTTAGTATATTTAGTTAGGGGGGATGTGGGGGTCACAGGCCCCTACTTCATAGTGTTTGTTATATTGTGTCGTGTTTAGTTGGCCTACCGATTTCTTTCCCTTGGAAAGAAATCGATAATGTGGCCATTCACTGATGTGGACATTCGACACATATGTGTCAATAAAAAGGTTGTTGACATTCTATACCTTCGAGTATATAATATAGACTCTCAAAGAATCCGCCCAGGAGACTAACATCATACAAGAAGGACTGACACAGGCAAATGACAAGGCTTAAAACTCAATGCCAAGAAATGCATAATAGTACCTATTGGGAAGTCAGCCACCCTAGGAAATTACCTCATTAATAATGCACTCCTAAGAACAGAACAAGTAGTCAGGGATTTTGGGTATGTATGTATGTAGACAGTGACCTGGCTTTCAACCAACATGTGTCTAAGATAGTAGTAAGGAAATAATTCTATCTTGCTCAATTTATAAGCAAGGGCATGCCACCTAAACCCAAGGAAGTCATTGTTCCACTGCATTCAGCCCTCAGTAGGCCCATCATTGAGTAAAATGTCCCCTTCAGTATGCACCTGACCAGGCACATACAAGAAGTCGAGCATTCACATAGGTTCCTCACTGAAAGAATACAGGACATAAACAGCATGTCCTATGCAGATTGCCTCAAGGTCCTATCCCGATACACTGTTTCTTACAGACTGTTGGGAGGCAATCTATGCCTGGCTTACAAGGCATCCTTGATTCCCACTCTGCTGGACCTTTTGCTCAGAATCATTTGATCTATGGATTTAAACTTTGCTTGTGACATAAATAGGACACATTGGATGGACAGATATGTGGCTCAAAGAATTCCTCTTCTCTGGAACAGGTTTCCCATCCATGTGAAGCAGAGCTCTTCCCTAACCATAGTCGAGACAAACCTGTACCAGTGAATGGAAAACTGGAAATACCCCCTGGGTCTACCAACTGTGCCTCTAACGGACAGCAGTAGCCTGTAAATCTTGCCCTATCTTATACATACTCCTTAAAATAACCTCTAAAGCACATAAACTTGTGTGATACAATTGGGAAGCTTGACTAGGTTTATAAAGGCCCCAGTGGTCTTAGCCTAGTATATACCTATGAACTTATGAAGGTGTGGCAGTTAATGCAGTGGATTAAGGCTCTTAAGTCCTTAATGAGCTTCTTCCTGTAGTCAGGGCTACAGGGTTTGATTCTAACTAGCGCCATCTTCCTACTGTGTGACTCTGCACAAGTTACCAGACAGTACTTCTTAACAAATAGAAAAAAAAAAGGATAGGGACCTGGTGAACAAAAAATATGTCCACTTTGTATGTATTTTCTGAACAAGAATAGCTATGAAATTTTAATGACTGACATTACTGACTGTATTGACCGGAAAATGTTTCTTAAAGTTTCATCCAGTAGGTAAATGGATCAAAATGATTAGGAAACAACGGTGGTTCACCTTGCAGGAAGCAGTTTTCAATGGTGGTTTGTTCAAACAGAGGTCTCTCTCTCTGTCTCTCTCTTACACACACACACACACACACACACACACACACACACACACACACCTCTACATCTCTAGAAAAAGCTACAACTCTAGAATCTAAAAATGACAAATCTTTCAACACTGTTAAATCATTGTTAAATCCTCTTGATGTTACGCAGTTAAATCTGTTTTATATCCTCTCAGTTTTACTCTGGCAGCTCATATCAGTAATGTTGTACCAGAAAAAGACCAGTACTTCTCTCACTTCTCCCTCATTGGGACATAGTGAAATAGACTAGAGCTGCACACAGAACACTCAAGCAGTACAGGGTAGGCTGTAGCACAGTGGAGTAGGTTGTAGCACACAGATCAATGGAGTTGGCATTTCTTTTTATTGTTTTTTTTTTTAATAGCCAGTGCAGTAAAGTGGGAGCAGTGGAGTGGTTACTTCTTTTTTTTTTCTTTTTGTTTTGTTTTTAATAGCCTTTGCAGAAAAGTTGATATTTCTGGGGGGGTTCTTTCTCTTTTTTTTTTTGTTTGTTTTTTCTTTGCTTGTTGGGGATTCCAGCCAACATTGGGCCCTAGGCAGCTCCCTAGGTCACCTTGTACTGGATGCAAACCAAAAATAAATGAGAGGATTAAAACCCATAATCAGGAAATGTTGTAAATATTGCTTTTATAAACTTAGAAAGTTGCTACATTAACAAGTTTTGCATTAGCTTGCATTTTCTGAAGGATATAAACTCTGAAACTCAAATGCTTGTCATCAAGTGGCTTCAGTCCTTACTGATTTGCCAGAAAATTCCCCACAAATTATGTATGGTAAGATCCCAGTTATTCTCACTGGGGTAATATATAATTACAGACCATGGCATAGGTATGGCCAGTCTAACACAAAACTGTATAGGTTAATTCAATCACCAAAAATGAAACTGGCTAAGCTTAAAACGGCCCATAGGTGCAGGTAGCCTAGTACTTACCTATGACTCTGACTCTATGAACCTAAATGTTCATATCACAGTTTCTGGAAATTTATGGTCTAATTTAAGGAGTTTTGGAATTCAGTGTTAATGCTTAATTATTGTGGGAGTAAGGAGCAGAAGTTCACTTACAAATCTGTAAATTAATTTTTCGGCAGAAGAGGCACAGATAATTAGGTTTCCACTATAACTTGCTCAAGATGGACTGTTAAAATGAATGATTAGTAGCTGTATGTTGCATTGACTGTGATGTTTAGAGAACTTGAAAACACCTACACATGGCAGCACATCTATATAGCAATCCATATGATTAATTCAAGAGGATAGTCAAAATGGCTACTAAAGTCCACAATTTTCGTTCAATTTTTGCAAAATATTTCCATAAGTTTTGATAATGGTTTCCATAATTTTCTAGTGGCTGTGCTCATTGCTTGTTCTTTTAAGTTCTGTCTTGCCATTAATCATAACATATAACATGTCATACTTCAGCTATTTCTCATATTTGGTTTTGAACAGTAGACACATCTCATGTACTCACTTTCATCACATCTTCAAGAATTTAGTCATGTGTAGGATGACATAAATATCAAAGGAAATAGTTCTGATGTTGCTGGTTACTACATTTGATAATTACTATAAAAAGTTCTGAGGTGTTTGCCAAACAAAATTCATTTCATACTTGTCTTACCTAACCCTGTCATGCAGCACGACAGATAAATTACTTCGATATTCCTGGCAAAATGCCTGATTATATTTTACAGCTCACTTGGAAAAAAGTCCTGTCATACAGTATGACAGATAAACTTACACACTAGTTACATCACTGCATATTTCTACCTCATTGTTAAAATTCCTTCCTATGCATTAAGCTAGATAAAACTTAGTATGACAACTTGTAAGACTTTTGAGGCATGGCAAGCTAATCCAAATACCATGGGCATTTTATACAGGTCTTGATACTTTTGTTTCTATCTTGTGGCCTCTTTAGACAAAATTAATTTATTAAAATGAAACTTTCTTACTTGGTACAAGTTATATGAAGTTCATAAGTGACTAATGCCAAGTAAGGAAGTTTCATTTTAATAAATGCGGGCTGTGGGAATCAAAGCCTGCCTTTTTTCACTGTCTTAAATTCATCAGGTTCCAGGTTTGTTGAGGTTACAGATTATTAGTATTATGTGGATTTTGCCATTTCTTCCTCTGTTGCCTCCCACGCCCTGCTATGTGGATCATTCATCAGCCATTTTCATCAGAAATTTAATTTTAACTACATCCATTTTTCTCTCAGGATGGAGCATTTGATGGAAATCAGTGGAAGTCAATGAGACACACTTGATTCTTCTAAATAACATATCCAATATTTATTATTTGTAAGTTTTTTGGTTTGCAAATATGTTAACTACACAGCTATTATACAAGACAAGATGGCACAATTTCAACTAAAAGTAATAATGTGCTGTAATATAATGCGAGCATAGCATAAGCCCAACCTACCTTACAATGTGTTTACAAATATTTTCATGCCCTTGTCCTTCTGCTTATGCTAGAAGTCACTGCAGACATTGTTGTCATGTTCCTTGATGTATCATAATTCATACAGAACATTTAGTTAAATACTAGGCAGCTGCCTAGGTCACCTTGTGCTGGATCCATCACTGAGTGCAAGAACAAAAAATAAATGAGAAGATTAAGGTCCATAATCAGGGACAGATTTTAAATATCACTTTTATAAACTTAGATATTTGCTAAAACAGCAGGCTTTGCATGACTATATTGCGGGCTGGATTCACGATGGCTTGCATGGAGTCTAAGAGTAGAGTAAGACTCCATGCAGCCATCATGTCCGATGAGCGATCCAGAACAGCCTGCAGGGGCGTGCAAGAGAGCTCCTAAAATGGCTCTTACACGGACAGGGCTGGGATATGCAAATTACCTCAATTGCAGGCGAAAGGCATGTAAATGAGGTAGATTTGCGATTCAGGAAACCTGAACCTGTCCGAGTAAGAGCAGTCTTATTTGCAGAAATGTACTCAGTTGACAACTGAGTACCGTTCTGCAAATAGCAAAACGGAGCCATGACAGCTCCAAATAAAGTTCGCATCCAGTGCAGGAAGCATGCCAATGGCCAAATATATGGCCATTGGCAATGTTTCCTGATGCCATATGAAAAAAAAAATGTTTTTTTCTCCGATTTCCGATGTTTAAGCGTAGCGCAGCACCACGCAAATGGGCTGCGCTCTAAAAACCAGAAAACTAAAAATTAAAACCCACAAATGTGGATCTTATTTAAATTGTTAATGTACAATGCAAGGGAATGGCAGGCTGAAGACAACATGGCCACCGGGTAGAGGTTGCTAAGGGGGGAAGCTCAGTCTAAGAGATGTAACAAAGCATTAGTAGGCAATCCTATGCAAAGGAGGGTTAGGATAGTGAATCGCAAGTTTACATAGCAAATGAGCACAGTCAGTGGTGTGTAGGAGTAGGATAAGGGGAGTAACAGAGTGGAAGATAGGTGACATCATGAGTGGGGTATGTATGAAAGACGTGAAGCTCATTGGAGCAGAGTGGCATGTGTCAGCTGTCATTTACACATCATGGAAAAAGGTGTTTCAACGGGTAGGCTAGGTAAAGGCAAGAAATGGAAGGTGTATGCCGTGAATAACACCAAAGTTTCTTGCTGAGCGGGTATGTGAGCGTGTGCGTGCCTGTAAACCCGAGTAAGACAGAGTGTGCGCGTGTAAGCATGAGTGTGCGCGTTTAAGCCAGAGTAAGCACGTATAAGGCTGTTTAAAGAGTTGTAAGCGCGTTTGCACTGGTGTGCACGTGTTTTAACCCGAATAAGCAAGTTTTAGTCTGTGTAAGCATGTGTGCATGCGTGTCAGCTGCTGTGAGCATGTTTGCACTTGTGTGCGTGGCGCTTCCCCCCCCGAGGAAACAGAAAGGAAAAAGGAAGCACAACAAATAGTAGGAAGCTACCAGGGAGTACTAGCAGAGCTAGCAGGTGAAAACAATCAGAATCAGGCAATTACACAGGCAGTACACTAGCCCAGCCCAGCATAGCACTTAAAACTCTGCAAACCACAGTCCATTATGTTTCTCACAACAGACACTGCAGTAAGCTAATAGAAGTGAAAACTGAAAAAGCTTTACTGAGACAAAGAAATGTTAGGGGCTGCCATTGCTGTTATAAGGCAACATATGCAACATGCTGAGGGTGGTGACAATGGAAATGCTGCTGGACAACCCACAGTGAGGAGACGGAGAAGAGTGTACAGGCCCAGGGTAACCTACCAGGGGCTACATGAGCTGGAGATAGTGGAGCACTATAGAGTGGACAGAGATCTCCTGCAGCAAATTGTTGAGCTGTGCAGGCCACGCCTCACACACAGAACCAACAGAGGGGAACACATCCCAGTGGAAACCAAGGTATGTGTTGGCCTAAGAATATTAGCAACAGGTACCTTCCAGAGACCAACCGGTGATATGATGGGGATATCACAGGCATCAGCATCCAGGGTACTGCCCCAGTTCCTGGATGCCATGTCAGCACGTCAGTGATCATGTATATTTCCCCAATTCCCGTGAGGTATTGGCCAGAAATATGCGTCTCTTCCAGCAAATAGCGGAATACCCTGAGGTAGTGGGTGCAATAGACTGCACGCACATACGCATCAAAGCACCAACCAGTGAGCGGAGTAGGGTCTACTTCAACCGCAAGGGCTTCCCCTCCATCAGCTGCCAGGTCATGTGAGATGCCCAGGGCATAATACTGAATGTGTGTGCTGCCTGCCCTGGAAGCTACCATTATTCCCATATCTGACATCTGACGCAGCTGTACCAGACATTTGCCAATGGGGACATCCCACATGGTCACCTAGTGGGGGATGCTGGCTATGCTCTGGAGCCGTGGCTGATGACACCCATCAGAAATGCACACACACCTGAACAGGAACGCCATAATGAGGCACACACACAAACACATCATGTAATCGAGCGTGTGTTTGGGCTGCTCAAGTCATGGTTCCGTTGCCTGGACACATCTGGTGGAGCCTTGCAGTACTCACCAACTACATGTACCCAAATTGTCATGGTATGTGCTATGCTACATAATATGATCCTGTGAAAACAGCTGCAGCAGGACCAGCATAGGCCTGGGCCAAACAGTTCCCCACCATTGCCAAGGCCATCACAGGCAGAGCGTGACTCGGAGGAGGAACAACCTGAGCCTGCCCCAGTAGGCAGAAGGAGGCGTGCCCAGTATGCTTTGGCCTTGGCAAAGAGGCAACGCAGAAATGATACCTCTCTCTGACTTGCACATATAGTAAAAGGGATGCCTAAGTTGACACTACCTGCTTTCAAACATGTACAGTGAGTGTAGTATGTGCATCCGACATAGGCAGCCCTGCAGCACCACCTGAGGCATGATTGCCATGTGTTAAGCAATATAAAGCAGTGCTGAACAGCATTTACCACCATGTAGTATATGCAAACAAAATCGCACACACCAACTAGCACAACTGTGGTCAATATTCAGTAATATTGGGCAACGTCCAGCAATGTTGGTGAATATTGAGCAATGTCAGACAAGCCTGGTCTAAGTAGGGCATAGCTGAACAAAAGCCAACATGCTCATATTCGCTTAACTGGCCCTTAAGCAGTCTGGTATGCTCAGTATGAAAATATGAAGCAGTGATGGGCCTCGAACCCAGGATACTGTGCACTATAGTTAAAGTATTGAACCACTAAACCATGACAGTATTGCAGTGGTCAGCCTGTATGAAGGAATGTTGATAAGTCTATGCAAAGTATCTCATGGAAACCCTGCAGGCACAGCATAATCCCTGTCAAGTTATGACACAAAGGTGAGTCCTGCAGTATGAACAGAACCTGACTTCCAACACACAAAGTATAAATGTTAATATTGGTCATGTTCACACACATCAACAAATGTAGTGGACCTCAGCAACATACTGAAAGGTCACACTGGGCATGCTCATAAATGAGACAAATATCAGGCAACAAAACACGGAAAGCCTGAACTGGGCATGCTCACACACTTAGGCCATGTCTGAGTACAGCAGTGGGCCACACATATCTGGCAGTTGCATGTGTTAACCCAGGAACCTCTCACTATCCAGCAATCCTCCCTGTGCACACAGTTATATGACAACAGACACATATATAATATAGTGGAACCCTGTCATAAATAAATTAAATATGTTCTGCAGATACCGAAGTTGTTCATAGAAACTGGTAAAGCAAAGACAATAAAGACCTGCAAGTATCATCAATAAACATTGTGTATCCCGAACATTAGCATAGGTTCAGTGGTCGAAACTGGCCTATCTGTACAAGCCTAGCCAGATTGTGTTTGGCATTCACAACCCTGTCAGATTACTACACTGTGCGTGTGAATAGTAGGTCACACAAGATAGCCCATGTACATTTAGGCTAGTGTGCCTCTGTCTAGCAGGGACACAGAAGATATCTCAGGGGTAAACATACGATCACCCATACAGTCATCAAGATGTCTCCTATAGGTGGTCAGTGGGTGGCTCTGCCTATGTGAAACTGGGATTACAATCCAGAGTGAGTTGGAGCCTCTGGGATAAGAATCTGCCCCTCCAGCATGTCCTATTAACATCTGTGCTGAGGTATATGTCCCTGGAGTGTGTAGCTCCAAGGGAGTCGGATATCCTGAGGTGGAGCATGTCCAGTAATTCTGGGTTGGGTATATCTGTAAACAACAGGCACACATCATATCCGAGTAGGTGGTAAGCGACTGAGGAGAGCTGGAGTTACTGCATCCGAACTGTGCAGGGCATCTGTGTGAGTCCCTAGATTTGCTTGGTGAGGAACTTCTGTGGCCAGTACAGTTGCTGCAGGTGTCGGGTAAGGTACACCCCAACTGTGGCATTGTAACCAAGCATGGTTGTGATGAGTATAGGGGCACAGTGACCTCACTCGCTCTAGATGTGAAACCATATAGGATAAGGTGGCCTATATAGAAGGTCTGTCCAACCACTTTGGCAACGTGATTGTCAAAGGCGACAGTACGAACAAGTCATGTCCCCAAACCCCTAACAACTCCTACCATATGTAATGGAGTACTACCTATGTGGTAATGTGTGGGCATGTTGTTATTCCCAAAGGGGATGACTATGCAACTAATGCCATTTAGCTGTAGGCCATGGCTCAGGTACCAGTCATCCATCTCTGTGAGACCCTGTTTGAGTATGCATGTGGCAGCTGGAGAGTTGATTATGGCACCCAGTTTGCAGTCAAGTGCGAACATGGTCAGCCATATTCCCCCTGTGGTAGCCTGTACGTCAGACAAATATATACTGAACAAGAGAGGTCCCAGGACCGAGCCATGTGGGATGCCACGTGTAACTGGTGTATAGTCAGACATGGCATCTGCAAATCTGACCATGTGGGAGCTATCCCTGATCCAGGTAGCAATCCATTGTGTGAGATATGTGTCCATATTGACGCTGGTGAGCCTATGCATAATGGCCCAGTGGGTTATTGTGTTGAAGGGTTTTGTAAGGTTCAGGTAGACTGTGTGGACAACCGTCCCTATGTCGATGGACCTGTTAACCGTTTAAAGAATACAAACAGGTTCAAGAGGCAAGATCTGCCCACAACAACGCTGAAATGTGTAGGACACAGTGTCTGTAGGTTCCCGATGTCTATGTGTATGAGTCCCATGACAATACGCTCCATAGCTTTGCAGAACAGGCTAGTTAGGCTTATAGGGCAATATTGTCTGTGGGCCGTTGTGGCACCAACTCTGTGGAGTGGGACCACTGTCGCTGTACGCCATTCCTTGGGTACATATCCTGTAATAACTCCGATATTGAACAGTGATGTAATGTGAGGGTTACATCTGTCATGAAGCTCGTGTAAGATGCAGGCCGGGATAGCGTCTGGTCCCATTGATGCTGTGAGTAGT